>NW_028270155.1:69877411-70069911 GCF_037043375.1 Chiloscyllium plagiosum | reverse complement strand
GGTGCCAGGATCAAGGATGTCTCAGAGACGGTGCAGAATGTTCTCACGGGGGAGAGGGGCCAGCACGAGGTCATTGTCCACATTGTAACCAACGATATTGGAAGGGAAAAGGTTGAGATTCTGAAGGGAGATTACAGAGATTTAGGCAGGAATTTAAAAAGGAGGTCCTCAAGGGTAGTAATATCTGGATTACTCCTGGTGCTACGAGCTACTGAGGGCAGGAATAGGAGGATAGAGCAGATGAATGTATGGCTGAGGAGCTGGTGTATGGGAGAAGGATTCACATTTTTGGATCATTGGAATCTCTTTTGGGGTAGAAGTGACCGGTACAAGAAGGACGGATTGCACCTAAATTGGAAGGGGACCAATATACTGGCAGGGAGATTTGCTAGAGCTGTTCGGGAGGACTTAAACTAGTAAGGTGGGGGGGTGGGACCCAGGGAGATAGTGAGGAAAGAGATAGATCTGAGACGGGTACAGCTGAGAACAGAAGTGAGTCAAACAGTCAGGGCAGGCAGGGACAAGGTAGGACTAATAAAGTAAACTGCATTTATTTCAGGGAAGACAGATGAACTCAGGGCATAGTTAGGAACATGGGAGTGGAATATCATAGCAATTACAGAAACGTGGCTCAGGGATGGGCAGGACTGGCAGTTTAATATTCCATGATACAAGTGCTACAGGAAGGATAGAAAGGGAGGCAAAAGAGGAGGGGGAGTGGCATTTTTGATAAGGGATAGCATTACAGCTGTACTGAGATATTCCCGGAAATACATCCAGGTAAGTTATTTAGGTGGAACTGAGAAATAAGAGAGGGATGATCACCTTATTGGGGTTGTATTATAGACCCCCTAACAGTCAGAGGGAAATTGAGAAACAAACTTGTAAGGAGATCTCAGCTATCTGTAAGAATAATAGGGTAGTTATGGGAGGGGATTTTAACTTTCCAAACATAGACTGGGACTGCCATAGTGTTAAAGGTTTAGATGGAGAGGAGCTGGAAAAGCGCAGCAGGTCAGGCAGCATCCAAGGCACAGGAGAATCGACGTTTCGGCCATAAGCCCTTGGAGAGGAATTTCTGAAGTGCGTACAAGACAATTTTCTGAGTCAGTAAGTGGATGTACCTATGAGAGAAGATGCAAAACTTGACCTACTCTTGGGAAATAAGGCTGGGCAGGTGACTGAGGTGTCAGTGGGGGAGCACTTTGGGGCCAGCGACCATAATTCTATTAGATTTAAAATAATGATGGAAAAGAATAGACCAGATCTAAAAGTTGAAGTTCTAAATTGGAGAAAGGCCAATTTTGACGGTATTAGGCAAGAACTTTCGAAAGCTGATTGGGGGCAGATGTTCGCAGGTAAAGGGACGGCTGGAAAATGGGAAGCCTTCAGAAATGAGATAACAAGAATCCAGAGAAAGTATATTCCTGTCAGGGTGAAAGGGAAGGCTGGTAGGTATAGGGAATGCTAGATGACTAAAGAAATTGAGGGTTTGGTTAGAAAAAGAAGGAAGTATATGTAAGGTATAGACAGGAGAGATCGAGTGAATCATTAGAAGGGTATAAAGGAAGTAGGAGTATACTTAAGAGGGAAATCAGAAGGGCAAAAAGGGGACATGAGATAGCTATGGCAAATAGAATTAAGGAGAATCCAAAGGGTTTTTACAAATACATTAAGGACAAAAGGGTAACTAGGGAGAGAATAGGGCCCCTCAAAGATCAGCAAGGCGGCCTTTGTGTGGAGCCACAGAAAATGGGGGAGATACTAAATGAATATTTTGCATCAGTATTTACTGCGGAAAAGGATATGGAAGATATAGACTGTAGGGAAATAAATGGTGACATCTTGCAAAACGTCCATATTACAGAGGAGGAAGTGCTGGATGCCTTGAAATGGTTAAAGGTGGATAAATCCCCAGGACCTGATCAGGTGTACCCAAGAATTCTGTGGGAAACTCGGGATGTGATTGTTGGGCCTCTTGCTGAGATACTTGAATCATCGATAGTCACAGGTGAGGTGCTGGAAGACTGGAGGTTGGCAAACGTGGTGCCACTGTTTAATAAGGGTGGTAAAGACAAGCCAGGGAACTATAGACCAGTGAGCCTGACCTCGGTAGTGGGCAAGTTGTTGGAGGGAATCCTGAGGGACAGGATGTACATGTATTTGGAAAGGCAAGGACTGGTTAGGGATAGTCAACATGGCTTTGTGCTTGGGAAATCATGTCTCACAAATTTGATTGAGTTTTTTGAGGAAGTAACAAAGAGGATTGATGAGGGCAGAGCCATGGATGTGATCTATATGGACTTCAGTAAGGCGTTCGACAAGGTTCCCCATGGGAGACTGGTTAGCAAGGTTAAATCTCACAGAATACAGGGAGAACTAGCCATTTGGATACAAAACTGGCTCAAAGGTAGAAGACAGCGGGTGGTGGTGGAGGGTTGTTTTTCAGACTGGAGGCCTGTGACCAGTGGAGTGCCACAAGGATTGGTGCTGGGTCCTCTACTTTTTGTCATTTACATAACTGATTTGGATGAGAGCATAAGAGGTACAGTTAGTGAGTTTTCAGATGACACCAAAATTGGAGGAATAGTGGACAGCGAAAAGGGTAACCTCAGATTACAACAGGATCTGGACCAGATGGGCCAATGGGCCGAGAAGTGGCAAATGGAGTTTAATGCAGATAAATGCGAGGTGCTGCGTTTTGGGAAAGCAAATCTTAGCAGGACTCATACACTTAATGGTAAGGTCCTAGGGAGTGTGGCTGAACAAAGAGACCTTGGAGTGCAGGTTCATAGCTCCATGAAAGTGCAGTCGCAGATAGATAGAATAGTGAAGAAGGCGTTTGGTATGCTTTCCTTTATTGGTCAGAGTATTGAGTACAGGTGTTGGGAGGTCATGTTGCCGCTGTACAGGACATTGGTTAGGCCACTGTTGGAATATTGCGTGCAATTCTGGTCTCCTTCCTATCGGAAAGATGTTGTAAAACTTGAAAAGGTTCAGAAAAGATTTACAAGGATGTTGCCAGGGTTGGAGGATTTGAGCTATCGGGAGAGGCTGAACAGGCTGGGGCTGTTTTCCCTGGAGCATCGAAGGCTGAGGGGTGACCTTACAGAAGTTTACAAAATTTATGCGGGGCATGGATAGGATAAATAGACAAAGTCTTTTCCCTGGGGTCGGTGAGTCCAGAACTAGAGGGCATAGGTTTAGGGTGAGAGGGGAAAGATATAAAAGAGAACTAAGGGGCAGCCTTTTCACACAGAGGGTGGCACGTGTATGGAATGAGCTGCCAGAGAATGTGGTTGGGGGCTGGTACAATTGCAACATTTAAAAGGGCATCTGGATGGGTATATGAATAGGAAGGGTTTGGAGGGATATGGGCCGGGTGCTGGCAGGTGGGATTAGATTGGGTTGGGATATCTGATTGGCTTGGACAGGTTGGACTGAAGGGTCTGTTTTCAAGCTGTACAGCTCCATGACTCTAAACATTGGTCTTACCAGTCAGCCCCACATCCCAAGAAAGAGGAAAGTCCTGAGGGGAGCGCTATATCAATGCAAATCCTCCTTTCCATGTTTAAGATGTTTTTGTATCGGGTATAATGTAGTGTCGGGTGTCTTTAAAGATCAGGGTTCTCTTTGGCTGATTTAAGCAAGGTCTGGCTATTCATACTGGGCAGGGATGGTCTGACACTATCCCACCCCTATCCCTACTACCTGTTCAGTGGGAATCACCTGTCAAGTGAACCCCTTCCAACTGGAACAGATGGCTCAGGATGCTGGCATGCAGAGGCAGTTCTGGTTGGTCGGCCTACAGGATGTCCCGAGACTGGAACAGCCTAACATTTTTTCTTTCCGCAATGAGTTGACACATATTGGCAGTCAGGGTGTCGACATGGAACCACCTTCTTTGAGGATCCTGCAAATCGCAGGATCCGCACGGCTGCAGCTGTTTGACATCCTTTGCAGGATGTCAGTGGCCAAGGCATAACCATAGCAACTGGTCTGTTTGCAGGCCCGGAGGCTGAAGTAGGCCACAGAGGCCTACTGCAAGCACGTAATCAGGAGTATTAGACAGTGAGGATATACATCCCATGGCTCTGTGTCTGGTAGAACTCATTTCATATGATTCCAAACTGCATTACACATTGTAAAACCTTGCCTTTGACGTCAGACTGCTGCTGAGAGTGGAGAGTGAGCTGGCTTGGGCCTTCATTCAGTCACCATCAAGACATTTATGTCATCCCCTTTGGGAACGATTTCGCAGGAAAACAGACCAGCGTGCACAATAAACTGAGTGAGCATGCACAGAATCAAGAGCAAAATTGCTCATTAAAAAGCGAAAGATTGAAAGGAATGTACAGTCTCAGTTTCTCCAGTTTTACCTATTTTCCCGTATTTGATAGGAATTAAAGCAGACATACAAACAGTTATTCCTACTGCAATTCCCTCTGAAGTGTTGGTTTTGGACAGCAGGATTAAGGTTAAGGATTATCTGAACAACTATAAAAATGTAACCTGGAGGTCAACAATGAGCAAAGTGTTGATGTTGAACTTGTACGAGATACTTGTCAGACCTCAGCTGGAGTTGTGTACAGTTCTGGGTTCCACGTTGCAGGAATGCATTAGAGAGAGTGCAAAAGCAGTTTACAAGAATGGTTTCAATGATGAGCAACTTCACTTTTGAGAATAGATTGAAGACGTTGGGCCTTAAGGGGAAGCACTGCTGCCTCACAGCACTAGGGACTCGATTCCAGCCTCGGGCAACTGTCTGTGTGGAGTTTCTACATTCTCCCCTGTGTCTGTGTGGGTTTCCTCCCACAGTCCAAAGATGTGCAGGTTAGGTGGATTGGCCATGGGAAATGCAGGGGTAACAGGGATACGGTAGTGAGGTGAGTCTGGGTGGGATGCTCTTCGGAGGGCCAGTGCTGACTCGGTGGATCAGATGACCCCTATCTGCACCGTGGGGATTCTATGATCGATCTCCCTGGAGAGAAGAAGGTTGTGAGGAGGCTTGATAGAAGTTTACAAAATCATGGGGGACTGGATAGGGAGAAACCGTTCCTGCACATACAAGAAAGAATAGAGGGTGTCAATTTAAAGTGACATGCAAATTGAAGCGAGGTCGATGTGAGAAAAAGCTCTTGAGGAGTCAGGTTCTGGAATCCACTGCCCTGAAAGAAATGTACAATTTCAGTCTCTCCAGGCAGGTCCAATTGAGGTATTCTTGAGGGGCTTTGGGTATTTGGATAGTAATGGTGTGCAGGGATATGGGGAAAAGGCAGAAGATTGATTAATAGAGGGTGTACAGGCCTGATGGGCCAAATGGTCTCCTCCTGCATTGTACTAATTCTGTGCAAGAATGAAAAATCGTACTGAATGGGGCTATTCATGTAGTGTAAGTGTGTGTCTGAACATGAGTGTTTGAATGTATGACTGAGAGTGCCCTTGTGTATGTTCATAGAATCCCTACAGTACAGACACAGGACATTCGGCCTATCGAGTCTGCACTGACCCTCCGAAGAGCATCCCACCCAGATCCCTGTATTTCCCATGACTAACCCAACCACCTACACATCCCTGGACACAATGAGCAATTTAGCATGGCCAATTCACCTAATCTGCCCAGCTTTGTGACTGCGGGAGGAAACCGAGACAAACCCAAGCAGACAGGGGGAGAATGTGCAAACTCCACACAGACTGTCGCCTGAGGCTGGAATCAAACCTGGGTCCCTGGCGCTGTGAGGCAGCAGTGCTAACCACTGAATAACCAATGGTGGCCCTGCCTCCCCACCTTACACCATGTTGATGGGGTGGTTATCCTCAAGCTGTACATAGTCTCACAGCCAGCACAGTGATGAATCCATACCATTGGTTTTATTCTGCATTGCCCATCTAGTCATCCAGCCAAATAACCTTGCCAATGGCACGGGCGGCATGGTGGCTCAGTGATTAGCACTGCTGCCTCACAGCGCCAGGGAACCAGGTTTGATTCCAGCCTTGGGTGACAGTCTGTGTGGAGTTTGTGCATTCTCCCCGTGTCTGCATGTTCCAGTTTCCTCCCACAATCCAAAGATGTACACATTAGGTAAATTGGCCACGCTAAATTGCCCATCATGTTCAGGGATGTGTAGGTTAGGTGCTTTGGTCAGGGGTAAATATCGAGCAATAGGGTAGGGGAATGGGTTTGGGTGGGATAATCTTCGGAGGGTCGGTATGGGCTTGTTGGGCTAAATGGCCTGTTTTCCACACTATAGGGATTCTATTCTATTCTAATGGGGAGAGACGCCTCGGGTCCTCTGTGAAGTATGGCTCCTTAAGGTGCCTGTTTATTTGCCTGTGTGTAGGCATTGAAATTATGCTCCCTCTGATTATTCTGCTTTTTGAATTTCTCTTTGTGCAGATTCTCATTGAATTGAACAGGAGGCGTTTGGAAGATTTGCAGACTCTGAAGAGACAGCCAAAGGGATTGTTCAAACACTTAAAAGGAGTAAATGGTTAATGATAAATGGTTGTCATTCAGATTGAAGGATGAAAGTTGGGTGTTCCTCCGGGTATTAGTGTTAGGGCCCTACTTTTAAGGTCAACGTTGACCCTTGGTCCAACTTGTCCATGCCGACCAGATATCCTGAATTAATCTAGTCCCATTTGCCAACAATTAGTCCATATCCCTCTAAACCCTTCCTATCCAGATGCCTTTTAAATGCTGTAATTGTACCAGCCTCCATCACATCCTCGGGCAGCTCATTCCATACACGTGCCACCCTCTGTGTGAAAAGGTTGCCCCTTAGGTCCCTTTTATATCTTTCCCCTCTCACTCTAAACCTGTGCCCTCTAGTTCTGGACTCCCCGACCCCAGGGAAAATACCTCGTCTATTTACCCTATCCGTGCCCCTCATGATTTTATAAGGTCACCCATCAGCCTCCGCCGCTCCAGGGAAAACAGCCCCAGCCTATTTTTTCCCCTGAAAACATTGGTTAGCTTTTGCCCCATTCTTGCTGTTTGACCGTGCTCTGATCTGGAGAATGTCTTCTTTTCGTCTGGAACAAACTAGTTCATTCACAATCTCCTTTTTGTCTTAATAGAAAACAGAGTCTGAATAGATTCCAACCTCTCTCCGGGTGGGACGTTCAAAACACTTGACAATGAATCTTCCATTGTAAGAGGCCTGAGCCCTAATAACGGTGTGTTTATAAATCGGCTTCTGTCTATTAGGACTGAAATTTCAAACATCCAGAACGGTTTATTAAACACAGTGAGCGTGCCCAGACAGAGTGGAATAGCGTGCCAGGATTGGTCTGTGTAGGAGTTGACCATTTATGGAGTCTCACACACTGAGTGTAAACAGAATCTGTTATATCCAAATGAAGCTGTAGTAGATCTACCCCTGAGGATTGCCAGAGTAAAGGCTTCTGTTGTAGTGTACAGCATAGGAAGTAGGATATAAGCGTGGCAAGGAACAGCAATAGGCCATTCAGCCCATCAAAGCCTTTCCATCAGATTGTGGCTGATCTATACTTTACATTCAATCCCCACAGTGTGGAAGCAGAAATCAAGTCCACACTGACCCTCTGAAGAGCATCCCACCCTGACCCAATCCCTGTAACCCTGCATTTCCCATGGCTAATCCACCCAGCCTACACATCCAGGGGCACTAGGGGCAATTAATCATGGCCAATCCACCCTAACCCGCACATCTTTGGACTGTGGGGGGGGGAACCGGAGCACCCGGAGAATGTGCAAACTCCACACAGACAGTCGCCTGAGGCTGGAATTGAACCCGGCTCCCTGACACTGAGGTAGCAGTGCTAACCACTGAGCTACTGTGTTGTTCTCCATTCAGACCAAATGCGCCCGATTTATTTTCCAGGGCGAGCAAATGCGAGTCAGTGCCAGAGATACCCCAGGCTGCCAAGGGGTAGAGGAGACAGTCATCATGTGCTTGTGTGAATTAATCGGAACCCTTCACGTGTGCTGAGGACAGACGTGTTGTCAGTTGCTCATGGCTGACTATCTCGCGAAAGCTCACCAGCTGGACTCCAGTTCAGGCAATGACACTTTGCATTTTTCATTCTCAAAGGGCCCAGCTCAATCTTCTCTCACACCACTGGGTTTCACTTCTGTGATCCTTGGATCCTGCCCTTCAGTGCGTGACCTTCCAAAGTGGGTTAACAACTCACCCACTATCAAGGCCAACTAGGGAGGGGCAACAAAGGTGGGTCTTGTGATCAACACTTCCATCTCACCAAAGATTAAATGTTTCATGCGACAATTGTAACCCAGAACCCAAAAGATTTACAAGGACGCTGCCAAGGTTGGAGGATTTGAGCTACAGGGAGAGGCTGAACAGGCTGAGGCTGTTTTCCCTGGAGCGTCGGAGGCTGAGGGGTGACCTTATAGAGGTTTATAAGATCGTGAGGGGCATGGATAGGATAAATAGACAAAGTCTTCTCCCTGGGTGTGGGGGGAGGGGGGCAGAACTAGAGGGCATAGGTTTAAGGTGAGAGGTGAAAGATTTAGAAGGGACCTAAGGGGCAATGTTTTCATGCACGGTGATGTGTGTATGGAATGAGTTGCCAGAGGAAGTGCTGGTACAATTACAGCATTTAAAAGGCATCTGGATGGGTATTGAATAGAAAGGGTTAAGAGGGATTTAGGCCAAGTGCTGGCAAATGGGACTAGGTTAGGTTAGGATATCTGGTTGGCATGGACGGATTGGACCAGACGGTCTGTTTCTGTGTTTACATCTCTATTACTCTAGTAGGTGCAGTACCCCATGCAAAGCCAATTGAATCCCAGCAATAGCCAGACAGGAGTTCCCAAATGTCTTAGCGCTTTCCAAAGAGATCCCCAAAGATCTTCACCATGACATGATCCCATCATCAGCTATCTGTTTTACTTGGCTGTGGGGTAAATATTGACCAGGACACCAAGTCAACTCATAACTGGCTTACCAGAGAATCGATCAGATCAAACACTGTTTCTTCATGTCTCATCGGAAGGACACCACCTCTGACAGTGCTGCATCCCCTCCAGTACTTCACTGGAGTGTCAGCTCAGACAATGTGCTCAGGAGGGCATGGGTTTAGGGTGAAAGGGGAAGGATTTAAAAGAGACCTAAGTAGTAACTTTTTCACGCAGAGGGTGGTGTGTGTATTGAATGAGCTGCCAGAGGAAGTTGTGGAAGCTGATACAATTACAACATTTAACAGGCACCAGGATGGGTATATGAATAGCAAGGGTTTAGAGCGATATGGACCAAATGCTGGCAAATAGGATTGCATTAGTTTAGGATATCTGGTCGGCATGGACAAGTTGGATCGGCGGGTCTGTTTCTGTGCTGTACAACCCTATGACTCTAAGTCTGTGCAGTTATTGCAACCCAAATTATGACCTTTGAACCTAATCGCCATTCAGGATTCTTTTGAAAATATATTCCTGCCTTTATTGTCCTGGTGGTAGACCGATAATGTGAAAAACGTCAGTGTTAGAGGGTTAAGGCATGCCTAATGCAAAAGGGGTAGCTTTACAAAATGGATTTGTTCACTGCACAAGGGGTTCACTGGTTAGGCTGTAATTCATTATGCATCACTGACGTCTCCTTACATGGCTCAGTGTCTTATGAACATATGAATCAGAAGCAGATAGGCCATTTGGCCCCATGATCCTGCTGTGCAGCTCACTAGAATCATGGCTGATGTGTTTGGGCTGCACATTTCACATTCTTACCTTCCCCCAATGACCTTTGATTCTGCTATCTGACAAGAATCTACCTTCTTCTGCCTTAAATGATTCAACGACCCCCACTACCCAACCTCCTTCTGACGCAGGGAGTTTCCAAGATGGACAAGTCTCTGAGAGATAAGATCTCCTTGTCTCTGCCCTGAAAGGGTGACCGTGAATTCTGCACAACAGGGAATGAAAGCTCCACTATTCAGGATTTTACTAACGTCAATTAAATCACTTTTTTAAACTCCAGTGAAAACCAGCGTGGTCTGTCCAATTATGCCTCAGAAAATAACCCCCCCCCCCAATTCCAGGGTATTTGTAGCGATTGTAATGGGATCAAACCAGTTGGACCTCATAAAATATGAGTTTCCTGATTGGGGCTGTTAACCTGGTCCAATTAGGGAGCCCTGGCTGACAGATATAAACAGGAGTGTCGGAGGTAACGTTCACTCTGAGGGCTGGCTCTGAGGGAGCTGAGCCGGAGATGTGTTGCTGGAAAAGCGCAGCAGGTCAGGCAGCATCCAGGGAACAGGAGAATCGACGTTTCGGGCATAAGCCCTTCTTCGGGCATAAGCCCTTCCTGAAGAAGGGCTTATGCCCGAAAAGTCGATTCTCCTGTTCCCTGGATGCTGCCTGACCTGCTGCACTTTTCCAGCAACACATCTCCGGCTCTGATCTCCAGCATCTGCAGACCTCACTTTCTCCTCTGAGGGAGCTGGGTCAGTGTCAAGGAATCTCCAATTTGTGTCAAGTGACAGACTCTGAGCTGGCTGCCCACATCCAGTGTGTACTGCTGTTAATTTTTGTCTTTTTTAGGGGATCCCGATTCCTGAACTGGCTGAATCATATAGCCAGTTTATTAACTGGTATTCCTTTTCATTGAGGGCTGATTTCTAAACTGGCTGATCTTCACAGTCAATGTGTTTCAGGTGTACTTCAGTTCGCATTAGGAAACAGTTGTTTCACTGGCTGGTTACTGCCTGTTACTCTTTTCTCTTGTACTTTGAGAAAAGGACTATGTTGATTTTGTGGCAGGGTTTAGCCTGGTCTTCTTTCCTTTTTGAATGCGTTTTCACTTTTTTTGGTGCTTGGGCTAAGGCCTTGTGAGAAATCTTTCCAGATGAGCTGTTCCTGTGGGTAGGCCTGGTCCTTTGTGGGTGACTAGGCCTCTGCAAAAAATGAACATGTCCGTGCATGTGCTGGGAGGTGAGCATTTGCTGCAATCTGGAGTGGTCCCTTCCTGTTAGAGTGGACCCTGTCTGTTGGAGTGGACCATCTCCTGTGAGTTAACTACACCTTTTACAATGAACTATATTCCTGTGAGTGAGCCTGGTTCTTTGTGGATAGACCAAGCCTTTATGGAGACTGAACACCTGTGGGGTGGGCATTTGCTGCCTTCAGGAGTGGACTCTGCATACTGGAGTGGACTCTGTCTTCGGTTTCTGGCAATGGATTTTGGATACTGGAGTGGACTCTACTCCTGGGAATGGATTCTGGTAATGGACTCTGTCTTGTTGCTTGTTGGGTTTATCACCTGCACTGTCTTGTGTGCCTTTGGGTCTGGTAGGTCTTACTGTGAGTTGGGTGGGTAGGCTGCCACATTGCCAGTCACCCCGAGAGCCTGAAGGTGAGTAGCCCATTCTGAGCGTTATCGTCCCGAGAAGGGATTGTCCTAGAAGTGGCCGGAAGGTGTGTCAGGGCAGTCCACAAACCAAATGGGGTGGGCGAGAGCCAGATGGTACACAGAGGCAAACCGAGAGCTGGAGTGCGGGTAGGCTGCCATCAGCGCTGTCACCCTGGGCGGGCTGGCCTCGAGGTGGCTGGAAGGAGTGAAGGATGGCTAGGGAAGCCGGAAGGTTGGTAGGGCGTCCTAATTCGTCCTGAGGGTGGGGAATCAGAATGGGCTGTCCTAGAGGTGGCCAGAAGGTGTGTCAGGGTGGACCAAGAGCCGGAAGGGGCATAGGGATGGGCTGCCTTAGAGTGGCAGGAAGGTGAGAGGTTGCTGGGGGGGTGTCTGTGATATATGCACTGTTCTATTGTTCGGTTTATCGTCTGTCTGTATGTGATTGCAGCTGCTGTTTCCTTTTAGATATGGTAAGGTGGGATTTGAGGTCCGTCCTCCTTACCCTGTCAGCTGGTTGTACGGTGGGGTTTGGGGACCTGGCTTCACCACCCCTTTTCCCTGTAAACTGCTGTTTGTTGTTAGCTGTTCGTTTGTAATTTGTATTGGTTAATGAAATAAAAAAGAAACAGGAGTGTCAGAGGTTCAGTTCACCCTGAGAGCTGGCTCTGATGGAGCTGGGTCAGTGTCCCGGACTCTCCATGTGTAAATAAAGGGGGACCTGGGTGTTGGCCTCTGTGGGGTTACTTCAGGATGGTAATCAGGGGCAGAACCTCTGGCTGATCTGATGCCTATGTGTCCTGGTGCAGAGGTAGGGACACTATCACTGTGCCACAAGAGTTCCTCGATCCTTCATTGTATGCTGAGTCTATGAGCCTGACTAACAATCCTTCTAGACAATAGATCACTGGCCAGTCTTAACAAGAAAAGGCACCTGCTCACATGACAGGAGGCAGTTCTTCGCACCATAGCGATCGTTTCATCGAGCTGTTAGACCTAATTACTTCAGACCACCCAAAGCCAGAGCTGGCATTTCTGTCTCCATCAGGATCTCATGTTGAACAGCCAGATCCTCCACGCAAAGCCTGGCTGACACCATCACACTGGGGTGGGGACGAAGGGAACTTTCATTTATCCTGGGCCATTCCCTCACTGGACAAGTCCAACAGTGACTGTTAGCATTCACAAAAGTTTAACACAATGGCAGAAATAAGGTGTGTTGAAGGGATACATAAGTTTCTGAAACTCTTTTTCAGTGCACTTTGTGGGTCAGCTAATTGACCTGACCTTCTGGGTGCTGCGAAGGACGCAGTGTGAGATCGGCCTGTTTTTTTTTTGCAGGGGTTCAAGAAGGCAGCTCACCCCCACCTTCGCGAGGGCAATTAGGGACAGGCAATAAAAATGTTGACCCAACCAGCAATACCCACATTCCACAAATGAATACATTTTAACAAACACACTCTCACTCACACATAAGCACAATCAAGAACACAGACACAATATTCCCATTTTCAGGACATTCTGTTATAAACAGGTAGCTCTGACAAAGGGTCAGTTAGACTCGCAACGTCAGGTCTTTTTCTCTCCTTGCAGATGCTGCCAGACCTGCTGAGATTTTCCAGCATTTTCTGTTTTGGTTTCAGATTCCAGCATCCGCAGTAATTTACTTTTATCTGTTATAAACAGTGACTGATACACACACACACACACACACACAGCACAGAAGTGGGGATGTCCGCTGATGATTGCACAGTTTTCAGCACCGTTCACGACTCCTCAGACTCTGAAGCAGTCCATGTTCAAATTCAACACAATCTGGACAATATCCAGGCTTGGGCAGACAAGTGGAAGTAACACACAAGCTCCACACAAATGCCAGGCAATGACCATCACCAATAAGAGACAATCTAACCATCACCCCTTGACATTCAATGGTGTTACCATCACTGAATCCCCCCACTATCAACATCATTGACCAGAAACTCACCTGGCCTCACTGTATACACAGTGTCCACAAGTGCAGGTCAGAAACTAGTAATACTGCGGCGAGTAACTCCCCTCCTGACCCCCCAAAGCCTGTCCACAGGTATAAGACACAAGTCAGGAGTGTGATGGAATACTCCCACTTGCCTGGATGGGTACAGCCCCAACAACACTCAAGAAGTTTGACACCATCCAGGACAAAGCAGCCCACTTGATTGGCATCACATCCACAGGCATCCACTCCCTCCACTACTGACACCCAGTCACAGCAGTGTGGACTAGCTACAAGATGCACTGCAGAAGGATCCTCAGACAGCATGACCAAATCCATGACCACTTCCACCTCGAAGGACAAAGGCAGCAGATACTTGGGAACACCACCACCTTCAAGTTCCCCTCCAAGCCGCTCACCATCCTAACTTGGAAATATATCGCCATTCACTGTCACTGGGTCAATATCCTGGAATTCCCTCTCTGAGTGCATTGTGGGTCAACCCATAGCAGATGGACTGCACCAGGTTCAAGATGGCAGTTCACCACCACCTTCTCAAGGGGCAACTAGGGATGGGCAATAAATGCTGGGCCCAGCCAGTCATACCCACATCCCACAAATGAATACATTTTAAAAAACACACACTCACTCACATATGCACGCGGACAGCCAGAAATACGTACATACCACTGACACACACAAACAAACATACACAGAGCCAAATACGTGCGCACACGCACACACAACTCTATTATTAATGCTGGTTTGCCAAGATAGTTATCATTGTCTGACCGGACCATCGGGCTGCTGTCTCATAGAGAGAGAGAGACAGCTAATGATGGTTTGAAACTGAGGGTCACCATGCCTTATGTACACAGTATACCATTAAACAGACTCAGAATTCACACTTTCATACACTTATACACACACACATTTGTATACATGTACACACAACATACATACATCCTTACACACATATGCTCACACAAATGCTCAAGTGGACACAGTCCACATGCTCACAGATGTAACTGCACAGCTGTTGGAGGTGGGGAGGGGGTGGCCTGGTGATATTATCAATAGACGATTACCTCCGAGACCCCGATTATGTTCTGGGAACCCAGGTTCAAATCCTGCCACAGCAAATGGTGGAATTTGAATTCAACAAAACATCTGATGACCATGAATCAGTTGTCGGTTGGGGGGGGTGAACCCCACCCAGGTCATTCGTGCCCTTTCGGGAAGGACACTGCTGGCTTACATGTGACTCCAGGCCGACAGCAATGATGGCTCATACCGTCTGGGCAATGAATGCTGCAACACACGAAACGAAACACAGCTCCTTTCCTGACAGGACTTGCCTTTCACCACAGCAGTCCGGTAACGAGTATCTTGTGCTAATCCAGCACAGCCCCTGAGCTCGCAATTTTGTGGCTCTTTCGGACTCAACGTCAGATTGCATTTAGCCACTGAGCTGTATTTCCCTGGTGAAGTGTACTGGGCTGAATGGTTACGTTGGTTAGAATCAGATTGATGTGAGGGTAAAGCTCTTCAACCACCATTGGGAACATTGAGCCCACTGATCCTCACTGCCCTTTACATAGGCTGTGAAACCTGGCCTGTGGGCTGGAGTGCTGGAGGTCACTGTGAGGTTGATAGCCTGTCATCTGCCCTCAGGGGTCACTGCTAAAACAAACAGCCCTCATTTTGGGTCATTCCATCTAATCTGATACCATTCAGACTCCGGGTTAACAGAACTACCTCACACAGACAGTCCTATGAATAAAATTCAACACTAGGGTTTCAAATGCAGCCTTAAAGGGACTTGGGTGGGGGGGGGGGGTGGGTGGGGTCGGGAGCAACCTTCAAAGGAAATCAGAGGCAGGAGACGAAATGCTGTTCTCAATCCCACATTTTCACAACCACTGGATCGGATCTCAGCTCAGTGGTCCTGCCACACCCAGTCGTACATGGTGGGGAAACAACTCACTGGAGGAGGCTTCACCAATCTCCCCATGGAAGAGCCCAGCACATCAGCGCAAAAGACAAGACTGAAGCTTTCACAGCAATCTTCAGCCTGAAGTGGACGATCCATCTCGGCCTCCTCCAGTGGTCCCCAGCATCACAGATACCAATCTTCAGCCAATTTGATTCACGCCACGAGATGTCAGGAACGGCTTGGGGACACTGGATACTGCAAAGGCTATCCCTGACAACATTCCGGCAGTAGCGCTGAAGACTGGTGCTCCAGAACTTGCTGCTCCCCTAACCAAGCTGTTCCAACAACACAGACATCTACTCAACAATGTGGGAAATTGCCCAGGTATTCCCTGTACACAAACATCAGGAGAAATCCAACCCATACGACCGTACGATTTAGGAGCAGAGTTAGGCCATTCGACCTATGGAGTCTGCTCCACCATTCAATCATGACTGATATGTTTCTCAATTCCATTATACTGCCTTCTCCCCAGAATCCTTGATCACCTTAATAATCAAGAACCTACCTATCTCCGTCTTAAATACACACTATGACTTGGCCTCCACAGCTTTCTGTGACAATGAGTTCCACAGATTAACCAGCCTCTGGCTGAAGGAATTCCTCCCCATCTCAGTTCTAAAGGGTCATTCCTTCACTCTGAGGCTGTGCCCTCGGGCCCTCGTCTCTCCCACTAGTGGAAAAATCTTCTCCATGTCCACTCTATCCAGGCGCCTCTCAGTATGCTGTTTCAATCAGATCCCCCTTCATCCTCCTTAAATGACAGACCCAGAGCCCTCAACTGCTCCTTTTATGACAAGCCCTTCATCCCCAGGATCATTCTAAGAAATGTCTTCTCAACCCTCCAACACCAGCACATCTTTCCGAAGGTACAGGGTCCAAATCTGTTCACTGTGGTCTGACCAGATCCTTAAACAGCCTCAGCAGTACATCCCTGCTCTTGTATTTTAGCTTGCTCAAAGGTAACGCTAACAATACAGCACAAGGAGTTTGTGGCGTTTGCACATTCTCCCCGTGTCTGTGTGGGTTTCCTCCGGGTGCTCTGGTTTCCTCCCACAGTCCAAAGATGTGCAGGTTAGATGGATTGACCATAGTGCCCAGAGATGTGCAGGTAGGTTGGATTGACCATAGTGTCCAGGGATGTGCAGGTAAGGTGGATTGACCATAGTGTCCAGAGATGTGCAGGTTAGATGGATTGACCATAGTGTCCAGAGATGTGCAGGTAAGGTGGATTGACCATAGTGTCCAGAGATGTGCAGGAAAGGTGGATTGACCATAGTGTCCAGAGATGTGCAGGAAAGGTGGATTGACCATAGTGTCCAGGGATGTGCAGGAAAGGTGGATTCACCATAGTGTCCAGAGATGTGCAGGTAAGGTGGATTGACCATAGTGTCCAGAGATGTGCAGGTAAGTTGGATTGACCATAGTGTCCAGGGATGTGCAGGTTAGATGGATTCACCATAGTGTCCAGGGATGTGCAGGTAAGGTGGATTGACCATAGTGTCCAGAGATGTGCAGGAAAGGTGGATTGACCATAGTGTCCAGAGATGTGCAGGTGAGATGGATTGACCATAGTGCCCAGAGATGTGCAGGAAAGGTGGATTCACCATAGTGCCCAGAGATGTGCAGGTAAGGTGGATTGACCATAGTGTCCAGGGATGTGCAGGTAAGGTGGATTGACCATAGTATCCAGGAATCTGCAGGAAAGGTGGATTGACCATAGTATCCGGGAATCTGCAGGAAAGGTGGATTGACCATAGTATCCAGGAATGTGCAGGTTAGATGGATTGACCATAGTGTCCAGAGATGTGCAGGTAAGGTGGATTGACCATAGTGTCCAGGGATGTGCAGGTAAGGTGGATTGACCATAGTGTCCAGGGATGTGCAGGTTAGATAAATTGACCATAGTGTCCAGAGATGTGCAGGTAAGGTGGATTGACCATAGTGTCCAGGAATCTGCAGGTTAGATGAATTGACCATAGTGTCCAGAGATGTGCAGGTAAGGTGGATTGACCATAGTGTCCAGGGATGTGCAGGTAAGGTGGATTGACCATAGTATCCAGGAATGTGCAGGTTAGATGAATTGACCATAGTGTCCAGGAATCTGCAGGAAAGGTGGATTGACCATAGTGTCCAGAGATGTGCAGGTAAGGTGGATTGACCATAGTATCCAGGAATGTGCAGGTAACTTGGATTGACCATAGTGTCCAGAGATGTGCAGGTAAGGTGGATTGACCATAGTGTCCAGGAATCTGCAGGAAAGGTGGATTGACCATAGTGTCCAGGGATGTGCAGGTAAGGTGGATTGACCATAGTGTCCAGGGATGTGCAGGTAAGGTGGATTGACCATAGTGTCCAGGGATGTGCAGGTAAGGTGGATTGACCATAGTATCCAGGGATGTGCAGGTAAGGTGGATTGACCATAGTGTCCAGGGATGTGCAGGTAAGGTGGATTGACCATAGTGTCCAGGAATCTGCAGGAAAGGTGGATTGACCATAGTATCCAGGAATGTCCAGGTTAGATGGATTGACCATAGTGTCCAGGAATCTGCAGGTAAGGTGGATTGACCATAGTGTCCAGAGATGTGCAGGTAAGGTGGATTGACCATAGTGTCCAGGAATCTGCAGGAAAGGTGGATTGACCATAGTATCCAGGGATGTGCAGGTAAGGTGGATTGACCATAGTGTCCAGGGATGTGCAGGTAAGGTGGATTGACCATAGTGTCCAGGAATCTGCAGGAAAGGTGGATTGACCATAGTATCCAGGAATGTCCAGGTTAGATGGATTGACCATAGTGTCCAAGAATCTGCAGGTAAGGTGGATTGACCATAGTGTCCAGAGATGTGCAGGTAAGGTGGATTGACCATAGTGTCCAGGGATGTGCAGGTAAGGTGGATTGACCATAGTGTCCAGGGAGGTGCAGGTAAGTTGGATTGACCATAGTGTCCAGAGATGTGCAGGTAAGGTGGATTGACCATAGTATCCAGGAATGTGCAGGTAAGTTGGATTGACCATAGTGTCCAGAGATGTGCAGGTAAGGTGGATTGACCATAGTGTCCAGGAATCTGCAGGTAAGGTGATTGACCATAGTGTCCAGGGATGTGCAGGTTAGATGGATTCACCATAGTGTCCAGGGATGTGCAGGTAAGGTGGATTGACCATAGTGTCCAGGAATCTGCAGGAAAGGTGGATTGACCATAGTATCCAGGAATGTCCAGGTTAGATGGATTGACCATAGTGTCCAGGAATCTGCAGGTAAGGTGGATTGACCATAGTGTCCAGAGATGTGCAGGTAAGGTGGATTGACCATAGTGTCCAGAGATGTGCAGGTAAGGTGGATTGACCATAGTGTCCAGGAATCTGCAGGTAAGGTGGATTGACCATAGTGTCCAGAGATGTGCAGGTAAGGTGGATTGACCATAGTGTCCAGGGATGTGCAGGTAAGGTGGATTGACCATAGTGTCCAGGGATGTGCAGGTAAGGTGGATTGACCATAGTGTCCAGGGATGTGCAGGTAAGTTGGATTGACCATAGTGTCCAGAGATGTGCAGGTAAGGTGGATTGACCATAGTATCCAGGAATGTGCAGGTAAGTTGGATTGACCATAGTGTCCAGAGATGTGCAGGTAAGGTGGATTGACCATAGTGTCCAGGAATCTGCAGGTAAGGTGGATTGACCATAGTGTCCAGAGATGTGCAGGTAAGGTGGATTGACCATAGTGTCCAGAGATGTGCAGGTAAGGTGGATTGACCATAGTGTCCAGGAATCTGCAGGTAAGGTGGATTGACCATAGTGTCCAGAGATGTGCAGGTAAGGTGGATTGACCATAGTGTCCAGAGATGTGCAGGTAAGGTGGATTGACCATAGTGTCCAGGAATCTGCAGGTAAGGTGGATTGACCATAGTGTCCAGGAATCTGCAGGTAAGGTGGATTGACCATAGTGTCCAGGAATCTGCAGGTAAGGTGGATTGACCATAGTGTCCAGAGATGTGCAGGTAAGGTGGATTGACCATAGTGTCCAGGAATGTGCAGGTAAGGTGGATTGACCATAGTATCCAGGAATGTGCAGGTAAGTTGGATTGACCATAGTCTCCAGAGATGTGCAGGTAAGGTGGATTGACCATAGTGTCCAGGAATCTGCAGGTAAGGTGGATTGACCATAGTGTCCAGAGATGTGCAGGTAAGGTGGATTGACCATAGTGTTCAGAGATGTGCAGGTAAGGTGGATTGACCATAGTGACCATAGTGATACGAAAGTCGGAGGAGTTGTTGACAGTGAGGAAGGATGTGGCAGGTTACAGCAGGATATAGAGAAGCTGCAGAGCTGGGCAGAAAGGTGGCAAATGGAATTCAATGTAGCTAAGTGTGAGGTGATTCACTTTGGGAAGAATAACAAAAAGATGCGGTACTGGGCTAATGGTCGGATACTTGGTAGTGTGGATGAGCAGAGGGATCTTGGTGTCCATGTACACAGATCTCTGAAAGTTGCCACCCAGGTAAATAGTGCGGTAAGGAAGGCATATGGCGTACTGGCTTTTATTGGTAGAGGAATTGAGTTCTGGAGTCCTGAGGTCATGATGCAGTTGTATAAGACTCTGGTGCGGCCGCATCTGGAATATTGTGTGCAGTTTTGGTCGCCATACTATAGGAAGGATGTGGAGGCACTGGAACGGGTGCAGGGGAGGTTTACCAGGATGTTGCCTGGTATGGAAGGAAGATCGTATGAGGAAAGACTGAGACACTTGGGGCTGTTTTCATTAGAGAAAAGAAGGTTTAGGGGTGACTTGATTGAGGTGTACAAGATGATTAGGGGGTTAGATAGGGTTGACAGTGTGAACCTTTTCCCGCGTATGGAGTCGGGTATTACAAGGGGGCATAGCTTTAAATTAAGGGGGGGTAGATATAGGACTGAAGTTAGGGGTAGGTTCTTCACTCAGCGAGTCGTAAGTTCATGGAATGCCCTGCCAGTAGCAGTGGTGGACTCTCCCTCTTTATGGGCATTTAAGCGGGCATTGGATAGGTATATGGAGGATAGTGGGTTAGTATAGGTTAGGTGGGCTTGGATCGGCGCAACATCGAGGGCCAAAGGGCCTGTACTGCGCTGTATTCTTCTATGTTCTATGTTCTATGTAGATGTGCAGGTAAGGTGGATTGACCATAGTGTCCAGAGATGTGCAGGTAAGGTGGATTGACCATAGTGTCCAGAGATGTGCAGGTAAGGTGGATTGACCATAGTGTCCAGGGATGTGCAGGTAAGGTGGGTTAGCCATGGGAAATGCCGGGTTACAGGGATAGTGGGGCGGTGGGTCTGGGTGGGTTGCCGCTCAGAGGGTCAGAATGGACTCGATGGACCGAATGGGATTCTAAGTACAATACCCTCAGTCCTGTGTTGAGTTTTCTTAGTTGTCTCCTTAGTTGCTGTTCCTGCGTTTAAATTCCAGACCCTTTCTACACTCTGTGTCTGATACTCTGGAAACATTAATAACCTCTGCTGAGCAATATGTGCGCTGCAACAGAAGTCAAAGTAGCAGAAGGAACTTAGGAATTTAAAACAACATTTCAGTGAGGGGCTATAGAAATCTTCTTACACTGCCTAGTCGCCATGCCATTTTAATATCAGTGGCAGAGGGTAAACCATGAGAGTTTCCTAACAAGAAGAGGCATTTACTTAACACACAGTAGTTTATGGCATGATAGCAAAAGATACAAATACCATGAACGAGCTGAGCATAAATATAACATTCACCAGTCACAGAGAAGTCTGTCTCCATTGGGACTGTTTGCAAGACTAACCAATTCTCCAAATGGTGGTATGGGGTGGCACGGTGGCTCAGTGGTTGGCACTGTTGCCTCACAGCACCAGGGACCCAATTTCAACTCCAGCCTCGGGCGACTGTCTGTGTGGAGTTTGCACATTCCCCCCGTATCTGCGTGGGTTTCCTCCGGGTGCACCGGTTTCCTCCCACAGTCCAAAGATGTGCAGGTCAGGTGAATTCTGGATTAGTGGTGCTGGAAGAGCACAGCAGTTCTGGCAGCATCCAGCACCACTAATCCAGAATCTGGTTTCCAGCATCTGCAGTCGTTGTTTTTCCCTAGGTCAGGTGAATTGCCCATGATGTGCAGGTTAGGTGCATGAGTCAGGGGTAAATGTAGGGGAATGGGTCTGGGTGGGTTACTCTTTGGAGGAGAAAGTGAGGATTGCAGATGCTGGAGATCAGAGCTGAAAATGTGTTGCTGGAAAAGCGCAGCAGGTCAGGCAGCATCCAAGGATCAGGAGAATCGACGTTTCGGGCATGAGCCCTTCTTCAGGAACCTTTGGAGGGTCAGTTTCCACACTGCAGGGATTCTATGAAGCCTCCAACCAAACCTTCAGGGTGAAGCAAATGAGACCATGTCATTAACTCTTTCAGAACCATTACATTTTGCATCCCAACATCTGCAGGAAAGATCTGCATAGGTTACTTCCAGGTGCTCCGATTTCCTCCCACAATTTAAAGATGTGCAGGTTAGGGTGAATTGGCCATGCTAAATTGCCCATAGTGTTCAGGGATGTGTGGGTTAGGTGCATTAGTCAGGGGTAAATGTAAAGTAATAGGGTAGGGGATGGGTTTGGGTGGGTTACTCTTCAGAGGGTCGGTGTGGACTGGTTGGGCTGAATGGCCTGTTTCCACACTGTAGGGATTCTGCAATAACTGGGACTAGTTTAGTTTGGGAAACATGATCAGCGTGGACAAGCTGGACTGAAGGGTGTGTAAGACAAAACAGCAGCAGTGCTGACACCTCTACTGTGCACCATCTTCCTGGCACTAATGGTATCCAATTGCATGTGGTTAATAGTAGGTACATAATAGGATCATTTCCCTGCAGGACAGTGGGAGAGGGGATGGGGGTGTGGGGCAGTGAACCTGTATGGTCATGAATTCCGAGAATACTCCTCAGGGTCCAATGGCGAGAGCTCAGCTTCAGATAAGCTCAGGATCTAAACGTGGTGAGCGTCAAACGTAGCCTCCGAATTCCGGACTGTTTTAGTCAGCCCATCGGCTGCCTCTCGGGTTTGTATCACAGCCACTCCACGGAGTCTGACCGAAGCAAGGCTCCGATCCCTCGGCAGTTTGTTCTGTTTGGCTGAAATGACTTGGACAGGCAACATCCGCGCCAACCACACCCCAGAGTGCCCTCCGTGCCACCGCACGCTGCCCTCGAAGCAGCAGCAGCAGGGGGTCAGAGACTGTCAAACATCTCCTGCTGGGATGCGCCTTCACAGAGAAAGTCTGGAGGAAGATGCAGTGGATTTTGTCATGGTTCCCTCCCAGGCAGCTCCGTGAGACGGTCTGTTCCCTGGGACACACACTGAGACAAACATCGACTACACCCAGAAGACCACCAACTCAGATGGCCTTTGGTCCGCTTGGACCTTGTTGGTCTTCCAGAACATGGAGTTGACCCCGATGATGTGTTACAGACTGGGACCTTCCAAGGTCCAGGACTACGTACTGAGGGACACACTGAAGCTTGGGGCAGCTGCTGCCAAGGCGCGATGGGGAAAGACCACCATCTGAGGTCTTCCTGCTGGAGGTATATGGGGGTCTGTTCAGTTATCGGGACATCCCAGTACCTCAAATAACTGTCAACATAATCTTGGACAAGTAAGAGACTCTCTGGTTAGTTTGGGTAGAGTCAAACTCCAATGTTTGTTTCTTCGTGAGCTACTGTACAGAAACGAACTGCTTTAGTGACTAGGCATGTCGATAACGATATTTTTATGAATAAAGGATATTTTGTGAAGTGCGCACTGGGGACACCATTTCCTCAGTGTGGGGTAACATGGTTTGCACTCAGAGGATGACCTGCAATCTGCTCAGAGAGCGCGGGGATGCAGTGACGTGCCCGAAAGGGCGGCATGGTGGCACAGTGGTTAGCACTGCTGCCTCACAGCGCCAGAGACTCAGGTTTGGTTCCAGCCTCGGGTGATTGTCTGTGTAGAGTTTGCACGTTCTCCCCATGTCTGTGTGGGTTTCCTCCAGGTGCTCTGGTTTCCTCCCACAATCCAAAGATGTGCGGGTCAAGTGGCCATGCTAAATTGCCCATAGTATTCAGCGATGTGTAGGTTAGGTGCATTAGTCAGGGGTAAATGTGGGTAGGGTAGGGGAATGGGTCTGGGTGGGTTACTCTTTGTAGGGTCAGTGTGGACTTATTGGGCTGAAGGGCCTGTTTCCACACTGTAGGGTTACTATGAGTTATTCTGTACGAGGAACAATTCAGTGAGTCGGAACAGTGCTTGTTTTGGAGAGGGAGAGAGAGAAGCTTGCAAAGGGTTAACCACTGCACCCAGCTCCAGTAGTAGGTTATCCTACCCATCGATACTGAGAGAGCTGGTGGCTTAGGTTAATGTGCTTTCACACAAAGCATAATGCAGAGAGCCAGTGCTCACAATTACAGACTGGGAACCTGCCCCCTCCTGTTAGACCAGCAGGAGGTTAGGAGAACACAGCAAACCAGGCAGCATAGGTGGTGGAGACAAGGTGTAGCCCTTCTTCAGGACTGGAGGTGGGTTTAAGGGGAGCTGCAGATAAAGGGGGTGGTCTAAGGGAGAGTTTTTGGTGGGGAGAGGGGTGACGTGCTGAGGTAGGGATAGGTGAACACAGGTAGTGTGTATCATCTGGTTGATTGTTCGGAGGAATGAATCCAATTGATGGCAGGAAGGAAGGGTTGGACCTGAAACATTGACTTCTGCACCCCCTGGTGCTGCCTGACATGATGAGTCCTCCCAGCCTCCTGCCTGTCAAGAAAGGACGGGTTGGTCAGAGGAATGGAAGGGAGGGGGAGGGGCTGGAAAGGGAGTCGGGGGATGGGAAGGGAGGTTATTTGAAATTGGAGAACTCAATGTTGAGTCCTCCGGGCTGTCAGCTGCCTGGGTGGAAGATATAATGTTGTTCCTCCAATCTGCAGTCTGATTCGCTGTGGCCATGGAGGAGGCCGAGAATGGTCATGTCAGACAGGGAATGGGATGGGGAATTAAAATGGGCAGTGACTGGGAGGTCAGGTCGGCCTCTGCGGGCCCAGCTGAGATGCTTGGCGAAATGGTCCCTAAGTTTATGTTTGCCCTGACCGATTATAGAGAAGACCACATCGGGAGCAGCGGATACAGTAAACTAGGAGGAGAGGCAGGTGAACTTCTGTCTCACCTGGAAGGACTGTTTGGGGCCCTGGATGGAGGTGAGGGGAGTGGTGTATCAGCAGGTTTTGCATCTTTTCCAGTTGCAGGGGAAGATACCTAGGGGTTTGGGGGAGGTCGGTCGGTAGGGAGAGTAGCACAAACCAAGGATTGTCAAGGGGAACGGTGCTTGCAGAAGGCAGAGAGGGGTGGGGAGGGAAAGATGTTCTTGGTGGTGGGGTCTAGTTGTGTTTAAGGATGAAGTGTTGGATGCGGAGACTGGTGGGGTGGTAGGTGAGGACCAGGGGATTCTGTCTTTATTGCATTTGGCGGGGAGGGGGGGGGGGTGGGATGGTGGTTAGAGCAGTGGAGCAGGGAATGGAGGTGGTGCCATGGAGGGCTGTCTGGATGACAGAGTGGGGGGGAAAGCACATTGTTCAAAATAGGTGGACATCTGGGATGCTTGGGAGTGGAATGTCTCCTCGTCTGAGCAGATGATTTGGGAGAATGGGATGGAGATCTTGCAGGATACTGGGTGGGAGGAGGTATAGTCCAGGTAGTTAGGGGAGTCTGTGGGTTTATAGTAAATGTCCGTCTGGAGACTGTCGCCAAAGAGTCAAGTGTAGCTGGAGGCCATCTGAGTGCCCATGGTCACCCCCGGGATTTGGAGGAAATGGGAGGATTTATTGAGGGTGAGGACCAGTTCAGCGAGGTGGAGGAGGGTATTGGTGGAGGGGGACTGGATGGCTCTGTTGGAGAGGAAGAAGAGGAGAGCATGGAGGTCGTCCTTGTGGGATATGGACATGTATAAGGACTGCACATCCATATTGAAGATAAAGCGTTGGGGGCCGGGGAACTGGAAGTTTCCAAAGGGGTGAAGGGCATGGTGTAGATGGGAAGTGTCTGGACCAAGGGGGATAGAACGGAGTTGAGGTAGGAAGAAATCAGCTCGGTGGAGCAGGAGCACGTGGAGACGATGGGTGGGCCTGGGGTAGTTGGGCTTGTGGATCTTGGGAAGCAGGTAGAACCGGGCAGTGCAGGGCTGGGGGACCATGAGGTTGGAGGCAGTGAGATCATGGACAGTGTGGTAACAGTGTCCTATTAGCCATGGTGGAACATAGTCAAGAGGGAGGTAGGATGTACTATCGGAGAACTGGCATTCAGCCTCTGCAACATACAGGTTTGTACTCCAGACTACCACAGTTACGCCTTTGTCAGCAGGTTTGATGGTGAATAGATCACTGCACATTTGGAGGTGGTGAGGTTGGAGTGGATGAAGGAATTGGACAAATCAAGGCAGTTGATGCAATGGCAATCAGCAATAGAGGGGTCCAGGGCTGGTAAAAAGCTACGAGGGACATTCAAGAGGAAGAGCAATGTTAGAGGCAGGAGAAGGGGTCCTCAGAGTGGTTGGGAGTCTTTGTTGGGAGGAGGCAAGGAGGTGGAGAAAGAGCTTCACGTCTTGGTGGGCATGGAACTGGTTGAGCTGGGGGTGGAGAGCCATGAATGTGAGCCCTTTACTGAGGACACTTCAGTCTCAGAGTTCAAGATCAAGGGAGATGGTGAATATATGACAACGCTCAGGGGTGGGGGTTTGGAGGGGGTGCCTCAAGGAGGCTAAAACCAGGACAGGGGATAGCATACGATGGGTGAGGGTTGGACATGGTATGCTGGGGGGGGGGGGGGAAGTAGATGTGGGAGAGGAAGGAGATTGGGATGGGGGTGTGGAGAGGTGGGCAGTTTCCCATCGCCTCCTGCTGAAGCCATGCAGTACAGCACTCACTTCCAAGTCCTCAGAGCATTTGGCAGAGATCCCCAAAGGACCAGAGTTTAATTCAATCAGCCCTGCAGCCTCCCAACAAAGGGCCCATCAGTCATTTCCCTCTCTGTGGAGAGCTACCTTTGAAACATAGCTGCGGCCCATATATTTTTAACAAATGAAGTCAGTGTGTCAGGAGAGGCTTAGAATAGAGTTGAATCCACAAAGATCACCAATGGGACTGAGATAGTGAAACAGCAGCACACGAGAAGCAGCCTAATAGTTTGCCATCAATCTTTTGACAGCTTGGGACCTGAATCACCACAGACTCTCTCTGTCCACCCGTGCCCACCCCCCGGAAAACCCCTCCCAACCGCCCCCTCCCTCAGATTGTCCAGGGACCCCCACTCCCCCGGTTTTACTCAATCCCTCGCTCTCCAAAATGGCTGACTCATATCATCTCCGCAATAACAACACATCCGAGGCCTGCAGCAGCCGGTTCCTGAAGGGGGACAGCCCACTGCCTTAGGGCAGGGAATGCCAGAGTTGCGCATAGCAAGATCCCACAAGCAGGGAAGCAGCCGTGGACTGGATTTCTCAGGCTCTTGCAGGCCATCTCTCCCCCCCCCGCCACCCCCATCCCTTATTGAGATGGTAACCCTATAGCACCGCGTACATCCAGTGACAGAGGCAGGGCCAAGTCCACGATTTGCAGTCTCATCTGAGAGACGGCACTGTAGCACTCCCTCAGTCCTGCCAGCTTGTGTCGAACCTCTGCAGTCAGAGCTGTTCTGCTGAACCACTACAGAGAGGCAGGTACAGAAAGATAGACACAGAGACAAAGAGAGAGAGACACACACACACTCACACATAGAGACAGAGAGAGAAAGACAGGGAGAGAGAGAGAAGGACAGGGAGAGAGAGAAAGACAGGGAGAGAGAGAAGGACAGAGAGAGAGAGAGAGACAGAGGGAAAGACACAGACAGACAGACATAGAGAGAGAAAGAGACAAAGAGAAAGAGCCACAGAGAGAGAGAGATTCACACACACAGACATAGAGAGAGAGACAGTGCGAGAAAGAGCCACAGAGAGAGAGAGATTCACACACACAGACATAGAGAGAGAAAGAGACAGTGAGAAAGAATGCTACACCGAGAGAGATTCACACACACATAGACACATAGAGAGGGTGACACACATACGCAGAGAGACGGAAGAGAGAGAGACATTAAGAGAGAGACACATACATAGAGGTACATGGAGAGGGAGCATACAGATATACATAAAGAGAGAGACAGAAACATGCACACACAGACATACACACCAACTCTCACATACAGACACACACACAGATACACACTCTTACGTACACATACAGACACATATTCACATACAGACATACACACACACGCACGCACACACACAGACACTTACATGCGCACACTCACACACACAGCCACACACACACATACACAGTCTAACACACATGTACACAGGCACACTCGCATACACACACACTCATATAGACGTACGCATACACAGTCTCGCAAACACATACACACACACGTGCGCATACACAGTCTAACACACACATACACAGTCTCACACAGACATTCTCCCACACAGACACACACCGAGATGAAGAGTGAAGCAGGGTGGTAAGTGAAGCTGAAACGTGTGTGTGGATGTGGTTGCTGGGTAAAGAGGTCAGAGTGGGCTCCCACTTGGCTGGGGGTGATGGGGGTGGGGGTGCTGGTGATGGAGATCACACGCTGGGGAGAAACACCTGGTGAGGACATTGCAGAAACTGTTTGAGATCAGTCCTCAGCTCCCATTTTAACGAGGGTTTCCAAGGTAACTGATAGCAGAACGCTGGTCTCCTCAAAAATCCTGAGGCCGGGCACACACTGTGGGGGAGGAGGACAGGTCGGTGTTAGTAGTGGGGGAGTGCAAAACGGGAATGTGCAGCATTCTACCCCCACCCTCCCCACCCCCCCCCCCACACACACACAGACATACACACACACAAACACACACACAGACATAGAGACACAAACACACAGACATAGAACACAAACATACACACAGACATAGACAGACACAAACACACACATAGACAGACACAAACATACGCACACAGACATAGACACACAGAGACAGACACACACTGACACACACAGACATAGACAGACACAAACATACACACAGACAGACACACACCGACACCAACACACAGAGACATAGACACAGACACACACACATACACACACAGACATAGACACACAGAGACATAGACAGATGCAAGCATACCCACACAGACACACACAGAAGCACATACTGACACGCAGGGATACACAGACACTGACACACAGCGACATAGACACATACGCAGAAACACGCGTGTGTACATACAGACACACACAGAAATAAACGCACATAGACACAAACAGACAGACACATAGATGCAAGTGCAAACACACACACATCAACGCACACATACAGACACACGCACACAGGCACACTCAAACACTCACAGACACACACATACAGATACACATACATGCAGACACACAGGCACAAACACATACCGACGCACACAAACATACACATGCAGACACACACAGACATAGACACGTACACACAGACAAAGACACACACAGACACAAAAACCGATACAAACACACACACACACATACACACACAAACAGGTGCACTCACACAGACACACACACACAGGTACAGACAGACACAGACACACATACATACACAAAGACACACATACTCACAAAATCGCTGTCCTCCGAATCTGCTAACAGAGCACTGGGAGATGGCTGCACTCCCACCCGCCCCTCACAGTGCTAGCCTGCATCTCTGCTCCTTCCCTGATTGTTTCTGCCATAACTCCGGGGAGGGAGGGGGTTGCGAAGCTTGTGAAATATAAAGAGCCTCCTTCCCACCCACCCACACACCCACCCACCCACACCATTCAGAGACAGCCTGATTAGAGGTGAATGCCTTGGCATGCAGCATTCACAGAGAAGGGCCCCATTACCAAGTGGGCAGCTTACTGAATGGTGACCCCATGGTTATCAACGACTTAATCTCTCTCTGGGTCACTCCTGATTTCTTTGACCTTATTATCTCAGTGCCTGGTCGGAGGAAACCAGGTCACAGTTCTGAGGCCCCACTCTGTGCTACTTTGAATTGTCAGTCAAAGTAACCTCCTCTCCCCCCCCCCCCCCGCATCCCACCCAACCCTTCCCACCCCCAGGGCGTAGCTTAAATAGAACACATTATTCTCTTATTTGGAGCCAATTGTCTCCTTCCTCTCCTGAAAATAACTATTGCAGGGCACAGTTCTGCAGGATTGCCCTTTGCGCTATCATCCAACTGGTCTTTCGCCATAAAAGGCCTTTAGTGACCAGCATTGTTTAAAGATTAGTTCATCTGGTTTATGGTGGCTGATTCATCCCACTTTGTCTGGTTTCAGTAAATAGCACAGGCATTTGACTAAGTTGTTCAAAGCACATTTTAACTACGATCCTTAACAAAATTTTCTCTACAACTGAGAGTATTGCAGTCCTGAATTCACATTGTCAGAGCTACTGGCTTCCCAGTCTGATACTAAACATGGGCCGGCACGGTGGCTCAGTAGCTAGCACTGCTGCCTTGCTGCGACAGGGACCCGGGTTCGATTCCAGCCTCACATGACTGACTGTGTGGAGTTTGCACGTTCTCCCCGTGTCTGCGCGGGTTTCCTCCGGGTGCTCCGGTTTCCTCCCACGGTCCAGAGACCTGCAGGTCAGGTCTAAAGGAGCCTTCCACATCCACTAATATCATTTATTGTATCCGTTGCTCCCGATGCGGTCTCCTCTACATTGGGGAGACTGGGCACCTCCTAGCAGAACGCTTTAGGGAACATCTCCGGGACACCGGCACCAATCAACCAAACCGCCCCATGGCTCAACATTTCAACTCCCCCTCCCACTCTGCCGAGGATATGGAGGTCCTGGGCCTCCTTCACCGCCGCTCCCTCACCACCAGATGCATGGAAGAAGAACGCCTCATCTTCCGCCTCGGAACATTTCATCCCCAGGGCATCAATGTGGATTTCAATAGCTTCCTCATTTCCCCTTCCCCCACCTCATCCTAGTTTCTAACCACCAGCAAAACTGTCCCCTGACTTGTCCGGACTTGTCCGACCTGCCCAGCTCCTTTTCCACCTATTATCTCCACCCTCTCCTCCCTGACCTATCACCCTCATCTCCTCCCCCACTCACCCATTGTACTCTATGCTACTTTCTCCCCACCCCCACCCTCCTCTAGTTTATCTCTCCACGCTTCAGGCTCTCTGCCTTTATTCCTGATGAAGGGCTTTTGCCCGAAACGTCGATTTCGAAGCTCCTCGGATGCTGCCTGAACTGCTGTGCTCTTCCAGCACCACTGATCCAGAATCTGGTTTCCAGCATCTGCAGTCATTGTTTTTACCACCTTGGTCAGGTGAGTTACCCATGCTAAATTGCCTATAGCATTCAGGGATGTGTAGGTTGGGTACATTAGCCAGGGGAATGTAGAATAATAGGGTAACGGGAATGGGTCGAGTGGGTTATCCTTTGGAGGGTCGGTGTGGACTGGTTAGGCCGAAGGGCCTGTTTCTACACTGTAGGGATTCTCTGATTCTAAACTGACCCTATGTTCAAGTGGGATGAGAGATTCTTTCAGAAACAGTCTGAAGAACAGGAGAACCATCAGGGTGTCCTAGCCAGTATTTATCTCTCTGGCAGCAACCACCTGAACTGGATTAACCAATCTCTCATCTCACTGCTGCTTTCTGAGGTGTTGGTGTCCACGAATTGGCTCCGTCATGCGCCTATCGAACAGTAACAACACCTCAGAGGGCTCAGTTAGCTGCAGAGCACTTTCAGGGCACACAGCCTTCCAAGCAAAGACGGACATTGCTGGAGAAACTCGACAGGTCCGGCAGCATCTGTGGAGAGAGAACAGAGTGAACGTTTCGAATTCCGCGGCCCTCCTTCTTCCAATGTGGCTAGTCCTCCCCGCTACAACCCTCTCCCTCCATATCTAAAACATTCCTTAAAATCAACCTCTTCAAACAAGCTTTTGATCAATTCTGCTCATTATTGTAAAGTCCCTCCACTGCCCCTCCTGTTGTGTGAGCTACCTGGACCCCTGGTGACCAGAGGGTAGATTTCCGTCTACCATCTTCCTTTTACTTTGCAATCTCTGTAGTGTAATAGCAGGTGACACAGTGGCTCAGTGGTTAGCACTGCTGTCTCACAGTGCCAGGGTCCCGGGTTCGATTCCAGCCTCGGGCCACTGTCTGTGTGGAATAAGGATGATGAACACATTCACCCTGTATGGGTTTCCTCTCAGTGCCAATGATCGCATAATGTTCAGCACCACCCACAGACTCCTGAAACAGTCTGTGTCCAAATGCAACAAGATCTGGACAATAACCAGGCTTGGGTTGACAGTTGCCAAGCAACATTTATTCCACACAAATGCCAGGCTACAACAATCACCAACAAGAGACAATCCAACCCCCACTGTCAACATCCTAGAGGTTACCATTGACCAGAAACTCAACTGGATTCATCATATACAAGTGCAGGTCAGAGGCCACAGGCTAGGAATACTGCAGCAGGTAATTCCCCTCCTGACTCCCGAACGCCTGTCCACCATCTACAAGGCAAAAGTCAGGGGTGTGATGGGATACTCCCCACTTACCTGGATGGGTACAGCCCCATCAACCTTCAAGAAGCTTGACATCATCCAGGACAAGCAGCCCACTAGATTGGCACTTCATCCACCACTGATGCTCAGTAGCAGCAGTGTGTACCATCTGCAAAATGCACTGCAGATATTCACCAAAGATCCTCAGACAGCACCTTCTAAACCCACGACCACTTCCATCTCAAAGGATAAGGTCAGCAGATACACAGGAACACCACCACCTTCAAGTTCCCCTCCAAGTCGGTCACCATCCTGACTTGGAAATGTATCACCGTTCCTTCACTGTCGCTGGGTCAAAATCCTGGAATTCCCTCCCTCAGGGTATTGTGGATGGGACTGCAATGGTTCAAGATGGCAGCTCATCTTCTCCAGGGGCAACTAGGGACGGGCAATAAATGCTGGGCCCAGCCAGTGATGCCAACATCCCACAAAATGAATAAATAAAAAAAACTGGATACCACCAAAAACAGGAGAGCAGGGCATTATTTTCTTTCCAAAGGAATGTTCTATGCTTAAGGGATATGCCCTGGATTGGAACAGTCCGATGCAATGTTCCTGCAGTGAACCTTTTTTAAGCATGTTGCAGCTGGACAGATAATAAGACATTTGGGATACTTGCCTGTATTAGCCCGGGGCAGAGTTTCGGAGCAGGGAAGATGGTGGTGGATATAATGGTACAATGTTGGTCAGGTCACAGCTGGAATATTGTGTGTCGTTCTGGAATCTGGTGAATGGGCCAATGAACATCCCACCTTCCAACCCCCTCCCACCAACACCACCATGGGGGGGGCAAAAGTTTAAGGCAATGGGAAGAAGGTTCAGAGGAGATGCGAGGAAGAGTGTCTTTTCACTCAGAGGGAAGTGGGAATCTGGAACCCACTTCCTGTGAGAGGCGGAAACCCTCATGACATTGAAGAAGGATTGAGATGGGCACTTGCGATGCCAAGGCTATGGGTCAAGTGCTGGAAAATGGGATTAGAATGGGTGACTGATGCAGGCTCGATGGGCCAAAGGGTGTGTTTCTCGATGCGGTGACTAATTGTTTATTTGTTTAGTGAATCCAAAATCCCTGAAGCCAAGCATTTGCTGAGCAAATGATGATTGGTTTGGAGTAGTTGGTGAACAGGCAGATACAGTGTGCAGAGGGTCTGTGAGGAAGGATAGCCAGTTGATAGGGCAAAGGTGCAGTCAGTGTGATGGGTTGAAGTGTGTCTATTTTAACGCAACAAGCATCAGGAATAAGGGTGATGAATATAGAGCATGGATCACTGCTTGAAGCTATGATGTTGAGGCCATTACAGTGACTTGGGTATCATAGGGGCAGGAATGGTTGTTGGATGTTCCGGATTTAGATTTTTCAATCGGGAGGGAGATGAAAGCGGTAGGAGAGTGACATTGTTAATCAGGGATAATATCACAGCTGCAGAAAGGGAGGTTGTTGAGGAGAGTGAAACATTATGGGTGGAAGTCAGAAACAGGAAAGGAGCAGTCAGTTGGCAGTTTTCTACAGACCTCCAAGTAGCAACAGGGACACAGAGGATCGGATTAGAGGCAGATTTTGGAAAGACGCAGTAGTAACAAGGTTGTTGTCATGGGTGACTTCAACTTCCCTAATATTGATTGGAACCTCCTTAGTGCAGATAGTTTGGGTGGAGCAGATTTTGTCGGGTGTGTCCAGGAAGGATTTGTGACTCAAAATGTAGGTCAGCCAAATGGAGGGAAGGCCATATTGGATTTGGTGCTTGGCAATGAACCAGGCCAGGTGTTGGATCTCTCGGTGTGAGAGAATTTCAGTAATGGTGTTCACAACTCCCTGACTTTTACTATGTCATGGAGAAGGATAGGAGCAGATGGTATGGAAAAAAATGCACCACAGAAATGTGGAGGTTGCTTAGGGAGCATTTGCTGCAAGGTTTGTCCCACTGAGGCAAGGAAGGGATGGTAGGGTCAAGGAACCATGGGTGACAAGGGACGTGGAACATCTAGTCAAGGGGAAGAAGTTAGCTTACTTAAGGATGACGAGGCAAGGATCAGACAGGGCTGGAAAGGGTTATAATGTACCCAGGAAGGAACTGAAGGGGGCATGAAAATGCCTTGGTGGGTGGGATAAAGGCATTCTATACTTATGTGAGGAATAAGAGGATGGCCAGAGTGAGGGTAGGACTGATCAGGGATAGTGGAGGGAACTTGTGCCTGAAGTCAGAGGAGGTAGGGGAGATCCTTAATGAATACTTTGCTTCAGCATTCACTGGTAAGAGGGACCTTGTCATTTGTGAGGACAGCGTGAAACAGACTGATACGCTCGAACAGGTTGATGTTAAGAAGGAGGATGTGCTGGAAATTTTGAAAAACATGAGAATAGATAAGCCCCTGGGCCAGACAGGATATACCCAAGGTTACTACAGGAAGCGAGGGAAGAGATTGCTGCGCCTTTGGCGATGATCTTTGCGTCCTCAGTGTCCGCTGGAGTAGTACCAGATGATTGGAGGGTGGCAAATGTTATTCCCTTGGTCAAGAAAAGGAATAGGGATAACCAATCAGTCTTACGTTGGCAGTGGGCAAATTATTGGAGAGGATCCTGAGTGACAGGATTTATGATTACTTGGAAAACCATAGTTTGATTAGAGATAGTCAGCATGGCTTTGTGAGGGGCAGGTCATGCCTCACAAACCTTATTTAATTCTTTGAGGATGTGACAAAACACATTGATGAAGGTAGAGCAGTGGATGTGACGTATATGGATTTTAGGAAGGCGTTTGATAAATTTCCCCATGGAAGGTTCATTCAGAAAGTAAGCAGGCATGGGATACAGGGAAATCTGGCTGTCTGGATACAGAATTGGCCGGCCCATAGAAGACAGAGGGTGGTGGTAGATGGAAAGTATTCAGCCTGGAGGTTGGCCTTCATTAGCAGGGGGATTGAGTTTAAGAGCCACGAAGTTTTGCTGCAGCTCTATGAAGCCCTGGTTAGACCACACTTGGAATATTGTGCTCAGTTCTGGTCACCTCATTATAGGAAAAATGTGGAAACTTTCGAGAGGGTCCAGAGGAGATTTACCAGGATGCTGCCTGGACTGGAGGGCATGGCTTATGAAGAGAAATTGAGGAAGCTAAGGCTTTTCTAGTTGGAACGGAGAAGGATGAGAGATGTACAAGGTATCGAGAGATATAGATAGTGTGGATAACCAGAGACCTTTTCCCAAAGGAGAAATAGCTATCATAAGGGGACACAATTTTAATGTGTTTTGAGGAAGGTTCAGGGGAGATGTCAGAGGTAGGCTCTTCACACAGAAGGTGGTGGGTGTGTGGGATGCACTGCCAGTGGTGGGAGTAGAGTCAGATACATTAAGGACATTTCAGTGACTCTTGGATAGACACATGGAAGATAGTAAAATGTAGGGTATGTAGGTTAGTTTGATCTTAGAGTAGAATAATAGGTTGACATAACATCGAGGGCTGAAGGGCCTGTACTGTGCTGTACTGTTCTGTGTTCTATGTTTATTCTGCACAGCAGATTTCCTATGTTTTCCAAACAATGTAGTTCCGGCACCGTAGATCCTGCTCAGGAATGCTGCTTCATGTGACTTTGATTCCTGGTGACACATTGATGGTCAAAGCTAATGGAGAACTTTCTGGAAACACATGATCATTGTGCTGAGGTGCCCGGGGTTGTCTCCGGAGAAACAAGTGCCAAAGAGATGCAGGGCACCGTCTTGGCCAACCGTCGAGGGGGAGGGGGGGTGGGGGGGAGTGTAATCTTGACTGTTGTTGTTGCCTGAGCTCCCCATCTCGGGTGTGTATAGGGAGCAGCAAGTGAGCAGCGAAGGATAGGGCTGACAGGAATGCTGGATTGACAACTGCTCACGAGGATCGGCTGAGGAGGTGCTGGAACATTCCGGATAGGCTGGCACACGAGGTGCCTCAACTTTCCCACAGCATGCCCCACTGTCCCAAATGACCGGTGTGATGCCACACACGGCCAGATGTCAGTCGGGTGGACACCAACCCGGTGGGAGCGACAAAAAACTCCCTCTCAACCCCTGCCAGCGGGTGAGGGATCGAGTGCCTTGTGAGTGGGCAGAAAGGACAAAACCTGCCGCCTGTGCCACACCGGGGTGCGATGCCCACTCGTCAGGGTGTAGAGTCCATGCCTTCTCTGATGCGGTGCCAGTTCTACCATCGCTGCCTCCCACATGGAATGCCAAGTCGGTGCCACACATCTTTGGCCAAAGTTCCTTGGCCAGTGACCACCATCGCCAACAAGGGGAACCTCACTGGGCCTTGCCAATTCCCAGTCCAGGGCACCATGGCACTAAGTAAGAGGTACCCCCAACATTATCTGCTTCCACATGCACACAGAGGCTGGCATTAACTTCTGTGTGTCTGGTTCTGACAACGGTCATACAGTATGGGCTTGGGCTGTTGGGGGTACTTAGCCTCAGTGGGATATGGTGGGTCCTCAGGCTGGTGATTACATTGGGCTCCCTCCAGCAGCCACAACATTCACTGATGTCTCCCAGAACAACAACAGGGGCACTCTGGGATCTGACTCCTTTCTGCTGAGCCCTGGCTTTCAGCAGTGGGAAAGAGAGAAGAAAGTCCTGGAATGGAGTGGATGAGATGACCAGCTCAAGGCAACCACGTTCAGAAATGAGAGGAATGCACAGAGGATTCAAGGGGCACGCTTTGTGGGAGTGTGGGGGAAGGGGGTGGGAAGGAGAGAGAATGGGAGGGAAACCAGTGGGCACAGGGTTGTGGGGCAGGGAGATGGAGCCATTGGCTGCTCAGTCAGTCAGTCAGTCAGCGAGGGAGTAGAGTCATAAAATCAACGGGATGTACAGCACGGAAACAAGACCCTTCAGTCTAACTCATCTATGCTGACTGGATGTTCTACATTAATCTAGTCTCGTTTGCCAGCACTTGACTCATATCCCTCTAAAACCTTCCTATTCATTTACCCATCCAGATGCCATTGTACCCATCTCCAACAACTCCTCTGGCAGCTCATTCTATACACGCATCGCCCTCTGCATGAAAGAGTTGCCCCTTAGGTCCTTTCTAAATCTTCTCCCTTTCACCTTAAACCTATGCCCTCTAGTTCTGGACTCCCCCACCCCAGGAAAAAAGACTTTGTCTATTTACCCTATCCATGCTCCTCATAATTTTGTAAACTTCTATAAGGTCACCCCTCAGCCTCCGACGCTCCAGGGAAAACAGCCCCAGCCTATTCAGCCTCTCCCTGTAGCTCAAACCCTCCAACTCTGGCAACATCCTTGTAAATCTTTTCTGCAGCCTCTCAAGTTTTAACAACATCCTTCCTACAGCAGGTGGAGCAGAACTGAATGCAGCATTCCACAAGTCCCCTTACCGGTGTCCTGTGCAGCCACAGTCAGAAGTCATAGAGTGATAGAGTCATAGAGATGTACAGCATGGAAACAGACCCTTCGGTCCAACTCGTCCATGCCGACCAGATATCCCAACCCAATCTAGTCCCACCTGCCAGCACCCGGCCCATATCCCTCCAAACCCTTCCTATTCATGTACTATCCAGATGCCCTTTTAAATGTTGCAATTGTACCAGCCTCCACCACTTCCTCTGGCAGCTCATTCCATTCACATATCGCCCTCTGAGATACCACCCTCTGAGTGAAAAAGTTGCCCCGTAGGTCTCTTTTATATCTTTCCCCTCTCACCCCTCTACTTCTGGACTCCCCCACTCCAGGGAAGAGACTTTGTCTATTTATCCTATCTATGCCCCTCATGATTTTATACACCTCTGTAAGGTGAGCCTCCAATGCTCCAGGGAAAACAGCCCCAGCCTATTCAGCTTCTCCCTATAGCTCAAATCCTCCAACCCTGGCAGCGTCCTTGTAAATCTTTTCTGAACCCTTTCAGGTTTCAGAACATCTTTCCGATAGGAAGGAGACCAGAATTGCATGCAATATTCCAACAGTGGCCTAACCAATGTCCTGTACAGCCGCAACATGACCTCCCAACTCCTGTACTCAAAATTTTGACCCACAAGATACCAAGTTATAGTCCAGTCGGTTTATTTGAAATGTCAAGCTTTCAGAGCGCAGCTCTTTCATCGGTTGAAGTGGGATACAGCCACGACATGAGCCTCCTAACTCCTACCCTCTGGCTGTGCCAGCACTGTGCATGGACTTCAACCAGACGGCTTCATTACTTTGGCTGCTCACAGACCGCTTCACGTCGGGGAAGCCAGTCGTAGATCCGGTGACACCTTTGCCAAGAACCTTGCTATGCCATTTCCACGTTCTTTGCCAATTATCCATCCACCATCTCGGTCCCAGCTCGCTGCCTCTGTCCTATGTCAGCGCCGGCAGCTCCTGAACCCATCCATCATCAGCCAATAGGATTACCCCGTACTATTGAAGTCAGCAGTGTTTCCCATTCCTCGAATCCTGCTCTGCCCAGCCAGGTTTTACATGTTACCCTTTCCATTCAACTCTTTAGACATTCATTCCGGTGTTGGACTGGGGTGGACAAAGTTAAAAAATCACACAACACCAGGTTATAGTCCAACAGGTTTAATTGGAAGCACTAGCTTTCGGAGCATTGCTCCTTCATCAGGTGGGAGTGGAGGACACGATTGTAAGGCGCAGAATTTATAACAAAGGTTTACAGTGTGATGTAACTAAAATTATACATTGAAAAATACCCTGATTGTTTGTTTAGTCTCTCATCTGTTAGAATGACCATGATAGTTTCACTTCCTTCATATGTAAATTCTAAAACTTTTGTTCTCTGTCTCTGTCCCCTCCGAGTCGCTATTTCTTTGATTCTTTTTCCCTCATTACGCCTCCTTTTGTCTTACTTCCTAAAGTCATCTCTACGATTTAGCCCACCTCCTGATCAACACTTTGCAGCTCACTCACTTTGTAACCCTTCCCCCCGCCCACCCCATTTCCCTTTTGTGGTTCACCTTTTGAATACGGTTCAGGACTCCACACCACCCAGTCATAGAATCATAGAGTCATAGAGATGTGCAGCATGGAAACACACCCTTCGGTCCAACCTGTCCATGCCGACCAGATATCCCAACCCAATCTAGTCCCACCTGCCAGCACCCGGCCCATATCCCTACAAACCCTTCCTATTCATATACCCATCCAAATGCCTCTTAAATGTTGCAATTATACCAGCCTCCACCACATCCTCTGGCAGCTCATTCCATACACGTACCACCCTCTGCATGAAAAAGTTGCCCCTTAGGTCTCTTTTATATCTTTCCCCTTTCAACCTAAACCTATGCCCTCTAGTTCTGGACTCCCGACACCAGGGAAAAGACTTTGTCTGTTTACGCTATCCATACCCCTCATAATTTTGTACGCCTTTATAAGGTCAACCCTCAGACTCCGACGCTCCAGGGAAAACAGCCCCAGCCTGTTCAGCCTCTCCCTGTAGCTCAGATCCTCCAACCCTGGCAACATCCTTGTAAATCTCTTCTGAACCCTTTCAAGTTTCACAACATCTTTCCGATAGGAAAGAGTCCAAAATTGCACGCAATATTCCAACAGTGGCCTAACCAATGTCCTGTACAGCCGCAACATGACCTCCCAACTCCTGTACTCAATACTCAATAAAGGAAAGCATACCAAATGCCTTCTTCGCTATCCTATCTACTTGTGACTCCACTTTCAAGGAACTATGAACCTGCACTCCAAGGTCTCTTTGTTCAGCAACACTCTCTAGGACCTTACCATTAAGTGTATAAGTCCTGCTAAGATTTGCTTTCCCAAAATGCAGCACTTCGCATTTATCTGAATTAAACTCCATCTGTCACTTCCCAGCCCATTGGCCCATCTGGTCCAGATCCTGTTGTAATCTGAGCTGTCCACTACACCTCCAATTTTGGTGTCATCTGTAAACTTACTAACTGTACCTCTTATGCTCACATCCAAAAAATTTATGTAAATGACAAAAAGTAGCGGGCCCAGCACCGATCCCTGTGGCACTCCACTGGTCACAGGCCTCCAGTCTGAAAAACAACCCTCTCCCACCACCCTCTGTCTTCCACCTTTGAGTCAGTTCTGTATCCAAATTGCTAGTTCTCCCTGTATTCTGTGAGATCTAACCTTGCTAATCAGTCTCCCATGGGGAAGCTTGTCGAACGCCTTATTGAAGCCATGTTGACTATCCCGAGTAAGTCCTTGCCTTTCCAAATACATGTACATCCTGTCCCTCAGGATTCCCTCCAACAACTTGCCCACCACCGAAGTCAGGCTCACCAGTCTATAGTTCCCTGGCTTGTCCTTACCACCCTTCTTAAACAGTGGCACCACGTTAGCCAACCCTCAGTCTTCCGGCACCTCACCTGTGACTATCGATGATACAAATATCTCAGCAAGAGGCCCAGCAATCACTTCTCTAGCTTCCCACAGAGTTCTCGGGTACACCTGATCAGGTCCTGGGGATTTATCCACTTTTAACCGTTTCAAGACATCCAGCACTTCCTCCTCTGTAATCTGGATATTTTGCAAGATGTCACCATCTATTTCCCTACAGTCTATGTCGTCCATATCCTTTTCCACAGTAAATACTGATGCAAAATATTCATTTAGTATCTCCCCCATTTTCTGTGGCTCCACTCAAAGGACGCCTTGCTGATCTTTGAGGGGCCCTATTCTCTCCCTAGTTACCCTTTTGTCCTTAATATATTTGTAAAACCCCTTTGGATTCTCCTTAATTCTGTTTGCCAAACCTAGCTCATGTCCCCCTTTTGCCCTCCTGATTTCCCTCTTAAGTATACTCCTACTTCCTTTATACTCTTCTGAGGATTCACTCGATCTATCCTGTCCAGACCTGACATATGCTTCCTTTTTTTTCTGAACCAAACCCTCAATTTCTTTAGTCATCCAGCATTCCCTATACCTACCAGCCTTCCCTTTCACCCTGACAGGAATATACTTTCTCTGAATTCTTGTTGTCTCATTTCTGAAGGCTTCCCATTTTCCAGCCATCCCTTTACCTGCAAACATCTGCCCCCAATCAGCTTTCGAAAGTTCTGAGGAAGGCTGTTCAGACTGACTCCGGCTCTCTCCACAGATGCTGTCCTGACTTGGAGGGTGTCTCCAGCGTTCAAGAGTTCGAGCAGTATTGGGCTATCAGGTCAACGCGCCATCACATGACAGGAAGATGAGCGGGCAAGGCAGCTGCTTGAGTCTATTCAGCCCCTCATCACTTCACGCGGGTTCCCCTTGCCTCCACATTCCTCTCTGGGAGAAAGTGGGGACTGCAGACGCTGGAGATCAGAGTCGAGAGTGTGGTGCTGGAAAAGCACAGCAGGTCAGGCAGCATCCGAGGAGCAGGAGAATCAACGTTTCAGGCATAAGCCCTTCATCAGGAATGAGACCAGGGGAGAGATAAATGGGAGGGAAGGGGGGGGGGGGTTGGGGTTGGAGGGAAGCCTTGTAGATAGAGGAGGAGAACGTCTTCAAGATAGGCACCCCCCTCCCATTTGTCTTTCTCAGACCCCCAGGCCCACAAGCCTCATTCCTGATGAATGGCTTATGCCGGAAACGTCAATCCTCCTGCTCCTCGGATGCTGCCTGACTTTGCTGCGCTTTTCCAGCATCACACTCTTGGTCCCACATTTCTCTGCTGTGTGGATGTCCTTTCCAATCTGAACAATGAATTAGGGACAACAAACACCTCCTCTTGTTTCTACTGCCAATTACCTCAAGGCCGTGTCCACTCCCACTGGCTCTCCTCATTCACTCGGCGAAAACCTCTCACGATTTTGCCATTCTCAACTAAATCCCTCAGGAGCCTGTCTGATCAGAGATTTTCCACGTGACAGGATCTTCTCAGCCCTGGCACCTTTCAGCCAGACCTCCTGAGTGCACGCTGTAAAACCGGGATCATCGTCTCTGACATGCGGTAGACCAGAATGGAACTCGTACCCTCTTTGTCCAGCAATCTCATTTTCCCTGAGATTTCCTGGGTATCCGTGTAAACCTCTCAGCAGTTGGAATGGACTGTGTGGGGAAAGCATGGCTAACAGGGGGAGACCAAATCCCTGAAATGCCATTGCAGCTTGGCTAAACACTTTCGAAAGCCTACAATGTTTGACCTTTAGCTTTACCTCTTTATTTCTCTACTTTATACTAAGAATTACTGTCATGATTAACTTCTAACTTTGTTCTTGCTTTCTCATGTGTTCCTGTGATTCTGTAGAATCATAGAAACCCTACAGTGTGGAAACAGGCCCTTCGGCCTAACAAGTCCACACCGGCCCTCCGAAGAGTAACCCACCCAGACCCATTCGGTACCGATGGGACGGTCTCCACCTGAACCGATCTGGAACCAGTGTTCTGGCGAAAAGGACAAATGGGGTGGTCACTAGGACTTTAAACTTGTGAGTCGCAGGGAAGGGAAAGGGAAAGCAACAGGGAGTACGGAGTCAAGTAGAAAGACAAGCAGCAGGTTAGCATGTGTGCAGGGTTTAAGTTCAAGGCAGGCTAGGAGTGAAGGAAAAGGAAGGATAACTTTGGACATATTTCTAGAGATGTTGGAAATCATGAGGATAAGAAAATTACCATTAAGGCACTTTACCTGAATGCCTGTAGTATTCACAACAAAGTAGATGAATTGACGGCACAAATCATCGTGAATGATGATGATGTGGTAGACATCACAGAGACACGGTTGTAGGGGGTTCAGGACTAGCAATTAAACATCCAAGGATTTACAACTGATCGAAAAGGCAGGGGGACGGGCAGAGGCGGTGGGGTTGCCTTGTTAGTTAAGAATGAAATTAAATCTATGACATAGGGTCAGATGATGTGGAGTCTGTGTGGGTGGAGTTGAGGAACCATAAAGGTAAAAAAACCATAATGGGAGTTATGTACAGACCTCCCAGCAGTGGTCAGGACCAGGGGCACAAGATGTACCAGGAAATAGGAAAGGTATGTCAGAAAGGCAGCATCACAATGATCATGGGGGACTTCAATATGCGGGTGGACTGAGTGAATAATGTTGCCAGTGGATCCAAAGAAAGGGAATTCATGGAATGCTTATAGGATGGCTTTTTGGAACAACTTGTGGTGGAGCAGGCTATTCTGGACTGAGTGCTATGTGATGAGCCAGACTTTATAAAGGATCTTAAAGGAAGGGAACACTTAGGAGGCAGTGATCATAATATGGTAGAGTTCAATGTGCAGTTTGAAAGACAGAAGGCAAAATCGGATGTAATGGTGTTACAGTTAAATAAAGGTAATTACAGGGGCATGAGAGAGGAACTGACAAAAACTGACTGGAAGCAGAGCCTAGTGGGGAAGACAGTAGAGCAACAATGGCAGGAGTTTCTGGACACAGTACAGAGGTTCATCTCAAAGAAAAGAAAGATTATCTGGGGAGGGGATTAGACAGCCATGGCTGACAAAGGAAGTCAGGAAATGTATCAAAGAAAAAGAGAGAGCCAATAAAGTGGCCAAGAGCACTGGGAAATCAGAAGATTGGGAAGACTACAAAAACAAACAGAGGATAACAAAGAGAGAAATAAAGAGGGAGAGGATCAAATATGAAGGTAAGCTAGCCAGTGATATTAGAAATGATAGTACAAGTTTCTTTCAATACATAACAAACAAGAGGCAAAAGTAGACATTGGGGGCCACTCCAAATTGATGCTGGAAGGCTAGTGCTGGGAGATAAGGAAATAGCTGGAGAACTTAATAAGTACTTTGCATCAGTCTTCACAGTGGAAGACATGAGTAATATCCCAACAATTAAGGAGAGTCGGGGGCAGAGTTGAGTATGGTAGCCATTACAAAAGAGAAAGTGCTAGAAAAGCTAAAAGGTCTTAAAATCAATAAATCTCCTGGCCCTGATAGGCTACATCCTAGAGTTCGAGAGAGGTGGCTGAGGAAATAGCAGAGGCACTGACTGTGATCTTTCAAAAATCACTGGAGTCAGGGAAAGTCCCAGACAATTGGAAAATGGTTTTTGTAACTCCCTTGTTCAAGAAAGGATCAAGACAAAAGATGGAAAATTATAGGCCGATAAGCCTAACCTCGGTTGTTGGTAAAATTCTAGAATCCATCGTTAAGGATGAGGTTTCTAAATTTTTGGAAGTGCAGGGTCCGATTAGAACAAGTCAACATGGATTTAGTAAGGGGAGGTCGTGCCTGACAAACCTGTTAGAATTCTTTGAAGAGGTAACCAGTAGGTTAGACCAGGAAAACCCAGTGGATGTTATCTACCAAGACTTCCAAAAGGTCTTTGATAAGGTGCCTCACGGGACGCTGCTGAGTAAGGTCAAGGCCCATGGTGTTCGAGTTGAGCTACTGGCATGGATTGAGGATTGGCTGTCTGACAGAAGGCAGAGAGTTGGGATAAAAGGTTCTTTTTCGGATTGGCAGCCAGTGACAAGTGGTGTCCTACAGGGTTCAGTGTTGGGGCCGCAGCTGTTCACTTTATATATTAATGATCTGGATGAAGGGACTGGGGGCATTCTGGGGAAGTTTGCCAATGATACGAAATTAATTGGCACGCAGGTAGGACTGAGGAGGTGGGGAGGCTGCAGAAAGATTTAGACAGTTTAGGAAAGTGGTCCAAGAAATGGCTGATGAAATTCAACGTGAGCAAATTTGAGGTTTTGCACTTTGGAAAAAACAAATACAGGCATGGACTATTTTCTAAACAGTGAGAAAATTCATAAAGCCAAAGTACAAAGGTATCTGGGAGTGCTAGTCCAGGATTCTCTAAACATTAACTTGCAGGTTGAGTCCGCGATTAAGAAAGTGGGTTGGAATATAAAAGCAGCGATGTGCTTCTGAGACTTTATAAAGCTTTGGTTAGGCCTCATTTAGAATACTGTGTCCAATTTTAGGCCCCACATCTCAGGAAGGGGCGTGTCCAGCGGCGATTCACATGGATGATCCCTGGAATGGTAGGCCTAACATATGATGAACGGCTGAGGATCCAGGGATTGTATTCATTAGAGTTTAGAAGGTTGAGGGGAGATCTAATAGAAACTTACAAGATAATGCATGGCTAAATAAGGATGAATGCTGGGAAGTTGTTTCGAAGAGGCGGGGAGACTAGGACCTGTGGGTACACCCTTAGAATTAGAGGGGGTCAAGTTAGAATGGAAATGAGAAGACATTTCTTCAGCCAGAGAGTGGTGGGCCTGTGGAATTCTTTGGCACGGAGCACAATGGAGGCCTGGATGTTAAATGTCTTCAAGGCAGAGATTAACAAAATTCTTAATCTCGTAAGGAATTAAGGGCTACGGGGAGAGTGCGGGTAAGTGGAGTTGAAATGCCCATCAGCCATGATTGAATGGCAGAGTGGGCCTGATGGGCCGAATGGCCTTACTTTCACTCCTATGTCTTATGGTCTTATTCTCCCACCCTTTATTTACCCCTGACTAATGCACTACACATCCCTGAACACTATGGGCAATTTACGATGACCAATTCACCTAACCTGCACATCTTTGGACTGTGGAAACTGGAGCATCTGGAATAAAGCCACACAGACATGGGGAGAATGTGCAAACATTATATACTTTTGACTCTACTGCTGTAATTTTGTACGTGAGTGTACGTGATAATAAAAACCTAAACGTACATCTAAATCAGCTTCTCGATGGGGAGGGAGTGACATTCCACTGTATAGAGCCTGTCATCAGATCTCAGCTGGAATACACGGTTCAGTTCTACACCATGTGGCACAACTCAGATATGACTTTTGTTTTAAAACTTGCATTCATATAGAGCCTTTCATTGCCACCACTTACCTCAAAGCTTTTTACCTCTTTGTAATGCTAAAAGACCCACAACACCAGGTTATAGTCCAACCGGTTTTTTTGGAAGCTCTAGCTTTCGGAGCGACCCTCCTTCATCAGGTGGTTGTGGAGCAGGATCACAAGACACAGGTCTTATGACACAAGCCCTATGTCTTATGTTCCTGTTCCACAGCTACCTAATCTGCAGCCCTCGCTTTCTCCTGATACCCGGAATGAGTGGGCTTTTGTTTTTAGGGAAGATTTGACAGTCTGGAATTGTTTCCAGTGAAGTTTAGAAGAGAGAGGGGTGTCTTAATGAAGTGTATAAGATCCTGAATGGTCTTGGTGAATGGGGAAAGGAAGTTTCCTGTTATGGGTGAATCTGGTACTATGGGGAACTGCTTTAAAATTCGGTGTCTCCCTTCTGAAATAGAGATGAGGGAGGGTTCCCAATCAGTGGGAACTCTCTCCTTCAGAAGATTACGGGACATTAGATGTTCTTAAGGCAGAGGTAGGTAGATTCTTGTTAGAAAATGGAATCAAAGGTTATCAGGGATAAATGGGAATATGGATTTGGGAATACAAACAGATCAGCCATGACTTTATTGGATGGTGGAGCAAGTTTGAAGAGACAGATGGAGAAAGTGAGGTCTGCAGATGCTGGAGATCAAAGTTGAAACTTTATTGCTGGAACAGCACAGCAGGTCAGGCAGCATCCAGGGAACAGGAGATTCGACGTTTCGGGCACAGGCCCTTCTTCAGGAATTGAAGAGACAGATGGCCAACTTTAGCTTGGAAATGGTATGTTCATATTTGGATGTTGCATGCAGTTACAGACTGGATTAAAATCAATGGAGTGTAGGAGTGGGCCCAATGAATAAATCAGCCAAAGTGACCAGGCATTGGGGGCCCCATGACTACAGTTGAAATCCCAGGTGATCAAGGGGAAATGGTTAGAAAATACATTGCATTCGCAGGCTGCGAACATTAGGGATTAAACAAATGTACTTGGTATTCATGGCAAGTATTGCTACCATAGCATCGTGGGAATGTGGGAAATCAAGGGACATGGAAGAAACTTAACAAGATCAGGAGGTTCATTCCACATGTGAACCACCCTCTGTGGAAAACAATTTGCTTTTATCCTTTGTAAATCTCTCCCTTCTCACCTTAAAAGTGTGTCCCCTAGTCGTGAAATCCCCCAAACTAGGGAAAAGACACCTACCATTAATCCTTTCTATGAGATTACCCTTAAACCTCTTACACTCCACTGGAAAAAGTCCAAGCTTATCCAGCCTCTCTTTACAACTCAAACCTCCCATTCCCAGCAACATTCTGGTAAATCTGGGTGGCACAGTGGTTAGCACTGCTGCCTCACAGCGCCAGAGACCCGGGTTCAATTCCTGCCTCAAGCAACTGTCTGTGTGGAGTTTGCACGTTCTCCCCGTGTCTGCGTGGGTTTCCTCTGGGTGCTCCGGTTTCCTCCTACAGTCCAAAGATGTGTAGGTCAGGTGAATTGGCCATGTTAAGTTGCCCATTGCGTTAGGTGAAGGGGTAAATGTAGGGGAATGGGTCTGGGTGGGTTGCTGTTCAGAGGGTCGGTGTGGACTTGTTGGGCCGAAGAGCCTGTTTCCACACTGTAGGGAATCTAATCTTAAAAAAAATCTCTCCAGCTTAATAATATCCTTCCTATAACAAGGCGACCAGAACTGGACACAGTACTGCAGAAAAGACCTCACCCATGTCCTGTACAACCTCAACATGACGTCCCAACTCCCATACTTAAAGGACTGAGCGATGAAGGCAAAGCCACTGACAAACGATTCAACACTGAAGAGAATCCAGAAAAACAAAACCCAGCAAAGTTTGTGAGCAGTGATAACAAGGGTATGGACACCATGACTCATTTGGGTTCATTGCTGAAACCTTAGCTGGCATTATTCAGAGTGCAACACAGCCTGGCTGGGTTGAGAAGACGATACATGTTCAAAGAGGAACATTTCAGTTCTTCAGTTTCCATGGAAGATTCACTCGGAAGACAACGAGGGAACACGAGAAGCAAGCAGTAATCCTCCAGTGGCAAGACTGAGGAAGTGAACATGTTGGTTTCACCAGTGAAGTGGGGGGGAGGACGTGCAACTTTATCAACAAGATGAAGTGCTGAGTCCACACACTTCATAATGGATCTTCGGGCAGATTGAGAACGGTTCACATAGATTGAGGACACAGATGACTCCATGGAAGCCGCCACTGAGGTGTGGAAATGACCCTGTTCCAACAGGAGAGAGTTCACTTGCAAAGGAAATTCAGGAGGACAAGGATCCTCCAGATGGATCAAGGGCTTGGTTCACAAGGAATAACATCCTCCATAAAGGGATTTACCGAGCTCACACATTCCAGGAGAGAATCCAGGCCAACAGCCCAAAGGTTTCCCAAGTCCAAAAAGATTGCAGTCTGGAGAAACAGTCAATAAATGTTAGTTCTGGGCAGAACCATTTGGGGTAGGTATTGTATTATGTAATAGCGCTGGATAGATTGCTTTAAGCACTATCCAATCTGATGGCATCATAAGGTTTGAAAAGATAGAGCAGCTCGGCATCTCAAAGGAGACTGAGCTGCCATCTAGTTCTCCTCATGATCTCAACGACAGTGTCTATCTCACAGATGTCATTCGTACCTGATCGCTATCGTGCAATAAACTATGACGTGCTTGTGTCCTCGTTAGGCCACCTCGTGGCTTTCCTTCAGCAAACGAGACAAAACAGATCCAGTCGATTCCAACCCATAAGGAGATCGATGGCAGCAAATCCGACCACATTGCTCACACACCGTGGGGCACTGAGTACAACAGTTAGGATGTCATGGTGCCGTTTTTACCAGAATTCGGTTCGGCCACACTTAGAGAACGGTGTTCAGTTCTGATCACCACATTACAAGAAGGATGTGGAGGCTTTGGAGAGGGCGCTGAAGAGGTTTATCAGGACGCTGCCTGGATTAGAGGGCATGAGCTATAAGGAGAGGCTGGAAAAACACTAGTTGTTTTCTCTGGAGCAGCAGAGGCTGAGGGGAGACTTGGTAGAAGTCTATAGAATTATGAGATGCAGAGATAGGGTTCACAGTCAGGATCTTTTCGCCTGGAGTTGAAATGTCTAATACCAGCAGGCACGCATTTAAGGTGAGAAGGGGCAAGTTCAAAGTAGATGTGAATGCCAATTTTTTTTACACAGAGAGTGGTAGGAGTCTGGAATGTGCTGCCTGGGGTGGTGGAGGCAGTTTCGGTAGGGGCTTTTAGACTTGAAAATGCAAGGGATGGATGGATATGGACCAAGGGCAGACAGAAGGGATTTGTTTCATTCGGCGCAATGCTTGGCACAACACTGTGGGCCATAGGGCCCATTCCTGTGCTGTACTGTTCTTGATTCTATGATGCCAGTGGTGGTCATCTGAACACTTAACTTAGTTACACCATTCCAACACAGGACAGCTGAGATCTCACTGTCTCCCAGTGAAGACAACTGTCCATTGATACAGACTATAAGAAATAAGAAAGAGGCCATTCAGCCCCTCGATACTACTCCGCCATTCAATAGGATTTGGTTAATATAGTGCCATGAGATGTTTTATGTCCACCTGACAGACAGGATCTCAGTTTTAACATCCTGTCAGAATAGACAGCAACTCCAAGGCAGGGGAAAGTGAGGACTGCAGATGCTGGAGAGTCAGAGTCAAAAAGGGTGGCGCTGGAAAAGCACAGCAGGTCAGGCAGCATCCGAGGAGCAGGAGAGTTGACGTTTCAAGCAAGAGCCCTTCATCAGGAATGCACCCTTGCTGTACTAGAGCAACACGTTGTTAGTTGAGCTCAGGACCCAGGAAGGGGATTTAAAGGTTGCAGAGCGCTGAGTGATCTGCCCATTGGTCTGGGGGGGGAAGCCCAATCGATTCAGCAGGGGGTTAAGGGATGAGGACTTACATATAGGTTTTTGTGTTTCCTGGAGTTGAGGACATTGATGGAAGTGGCTATGATACAACCCAAGAACTTGGATACATGAAAGAAACTGCTGGGCCTGTTCAAAGCAAGGGGTCACCATTTTAAATTCAGAGGTGGACTGTTCAGAGCTGATGGCATCGGAAATTCCAATGGGGCATGTGAATCTTTGGTAGTAAACGTTTTGAAGGACAGATGGAGTAAGGCAGGAAAGTAGAATTGATGTATAGGGCCAGCCATGAAATGGCAAGAAAATAGTGGGGTAATTCCTGAGTGTAGTTAGGTTTGGGAGCCTTGGCCAAAATTTCTGATCAATCATTGCCCCAGCCCGTGCGGGTCGGGGGGGCGGGGGGGTGATGATTCACAGGAAAAGCATTGACTACAGGAGGTGATAATAAGAAATTAGTCTGCCTCCACTCTCCCGCCAACTCACGCTCATCCATTCTCCACCCATCCCCCCTTCCTCCATGCCAACAAATCTCAGAGAGTTAAAAATCACACAACACCAGGTTATAGTCCAATAGGTTTATTTGGAAGCATTAGCTTTCAAAGCACTGCTCCTTCATCAGCTGGTTCATCACAACTATAACCTGGTGTTATGTGACTTGGAACTTTGTCCACCCCAGTCCAACACCGGCACCTCCACATCATAATTTTCAGAGAAGGGTCCTTCAGTCAGGCAGATCCGGGGCCTACTGTAAGAATTTTCTTGTCACTTTGTTCCAGCCGTCAGTCAGCCAGTGACTGGAAGAATTTCTGTTCCATTGTTTTATTTCAATGGGAAGCCCTTGAGTGGGGAAAGCTGGAGATTTATGAACAGATAGCTATTCAAACGAGCTAACTTCATTTGGGGCCATTGTAAAGCATTAATCCTGTCAGACCTGCTTCCTGTTGGTATCAGCTAGACCTCTACTGCGGGCGGGCGGGTAATAATGTGGACAAGTCAGTTCTCTGCTCCTTATCTTCCTTAATATCGGTTTCACACTGAGAGGGTTTCTCTGCAGGGCGTGTGGGGGTGGGAGGCTCTCAGGCCCCATGTGGAGAGCCATGACCGGATTAGCTTTACAGCGTCTCATGCCTGCTGTTAATTGGTATGTGGTTCTGCTGGTTTTATGAAGGCAAAGGTTTCAACATTCACCCATGTAAACCGAATACTTTCAGGCAAACCACGACAAATCCTCCATGGTTCCTCGTTGCCTTGCCACCAGTCTCCCAAATGGTTTCTCAGGTCACACTGGCTAGTTCAAAAACCCAAGGTGACTGCGCACGTGGGCTACATTTCTCTATTTCCCCTCCTCTCTCTCGCCCCGTCCCTGTATTAATAGCTCTCAGATCTTGACAGCTCTCTTGCATGACTTCTAATTAGAATTTTATTTCTCTTAACTTGGAGGTGCTGGTGTTGGATTGAGGTGGACAAAGTTAACGATCGCACAACACCAGGTTACAGTCCAACAGCTTTATTTGGAGGTATAAGCTTTCGGAGCGCTGTTCCTTCATCAGATGGTTCATCACAACTATCACCTGATGAAGGAGCGATGCTCCGAAAGCTAGTGCTTCCAATTAAACCTGTTGGACTATAACCTGGTGTTGTGTGATCTTTAACTTACTTCTCTTAAACAACATAGTCAAAAGAGTGTTTAAGAGAGAGTGAGAACGATAGGAAAGCAAATAAACAGACAGCATGCCGGAAGGTGGGAGGGATGGGGGCTTGCTGGGTCTGTATTGTCTGCACTTTTTCTTTGTGTAACTGGATTGTCTTATGTATAAAGGTCATTGTTGCTGTCTATTTATATTTGAAACTGGGATTTGTGGTTTGTCCTCAATTCCCTGTAAACTGGTTGAACGGTAGGGTTCGGGGCCTAGCTTTGCTGCTCCTCTCCCTTGTAAAATTGCTGTTATAAACAGCTGTGGATGTGATCTGTTTTTGGTAAATTGTTTTGTAATTTGTTTAATAAAATAAACAGGCAGCATAGAAGTTTCTGCGTGCTGTGAGTGTGGACTAAAAGGTTAATGATGCCTTTACTCTGAGAGTAGGTACTGAGCCTGTGCACATGTCATATTGATAGACAGTCAGACAGAACCACAGCCTGTGGGTTCAGATTGTACTTTGTAGATGTCAATGATCATTTCAGAGATTGCACAGTGATTGACACAGTCAGTCCAGTGACCCCACCTTCCAAGTGGGAAGATAAAGCCTCCGACGCTCCAGGGAAAACAGCCCCAGCCTATTCAGCCTCTCCCTTAGAGCTCAAAATCTCCAACCCTGGCAGCGTCTTTTCTGAACCCTTAAATACCTGCTGTGCCCTAAAGTTGGATTCAGGATTGTTTGAGAATTGTTCAAAGAGTCATAGAGATGTACAGCACAGAAACAGACCCTTCAGTCCAACTTGCCAATCACATACCCTAACCTAATCTCATCCCATTTGCCAGCACTTGGCCCATATCCCTCTAAACCCTTCCTATTCATATACCCATCCAGATGCCTTTTAAATGCTGTAATTGTACCAGCCTCCACCACTTCCTCTGGCAGCTCACTCCATACACGCACCACCCTCTGTGTGAAAAAGTTGCCCCTTAGGTCCCTTTTATATCTTTCCCCTCTCACCCTAAACCTATGCCCTCTAGTTCTGGACTCCCCCACCCCAGGGAAAAGACTTTGCCTATTTACTCTATCCATGCCCCTCATGATTTTAAAAACCTCTGTAAGGTCAGCCCTCAGCCTCCGACGCTCCAGGGAAAATAGCCCCAGCCTTAAAAACATTCAGCAAGGTAGCCTCGACCGGGCAGGCAATTCCACAGATTCACAACCCTCTGGGTGAAGAAGTTCCTCCTCAACTCAGTCCGAAATCTTGCTCCCTCTTAATTTTGAGGCAATGTGCCCCAGTTCTAGTTTCCCCTACCAGTGGAGACAATCTCCCTGCTTCAGTTTTATCGATTCCCTTCAGAATTTTATACGTTTCTATATGATCCCCCCATCATTCTTCTGGAGTCCAACAAGTATAGTCCAGGTCTCTCCCCATAAACCAACCTCTCAACTCCAGAACCAACCCAGTGAACCTCCTCTGCACCCCCTCCAGTGCCAGTACATCCTTTCTCAAGTAAGGAGACCAAATCTGTACACAGTACTCCAGGAGTGGTCTCACCAGCACCCCACATAGCTGTAACATAACCTCCCTGCTTTTAAACTCCATCCCTCTAGCAATGAAGGACAACATTCCATTTGCCTTCCTAATCACCTGCAAATGAGGGGGTTTAACTCAAAGAAAAAGAATTTTCCGATTTAAGGACCGGTCGCATGCACAGTAGGTGATCGGTGACCTACTCCTGTTGTGTTAAGCTGTGGGGTTTGGAAAAGTGCCTGTTTATGGCAGGCAAAAACCGAGAAAGATTTTTAATTGTCCAGTGTCATTTTCAACAAAATTTTCAACACATACTCTTTTCAACGTATTGACAAGAAAGGCAGCAGCCAATGCGTTCAGTTCAAAAAAAACATCAGTTACAGCAGAAAGGGAGGAGTTGAGGGCAAATCAGATCCAACATGACCATATTGATTGGTGGGGAACAGGCTCTCTGGGCTAAGTGGCCTGCTCCTGCTTTTATTGCTAATATTTTAGTATCTCAAGGCTGAGAAGTGTCAATAGCACTGGCCTTAGACTATCATTCATAGAATCCCTACAGTGTGGAAACAGGCCCTTCGGCCCAGCATGTCCACACTGACCCTCCAAAGGGTAACCCACCCAGAGCCATTCCCCTACCCCTGACTAATGCACCCCTGACTAAGGAGCAGCAGGTGAGGACTTGAGATTGGTGCCGTCTCCCTACCCCTGGTCAAAGATTTCACCGATGTGGTCAATGCCATTTGGACGGGTACCAGATGCCCTCCACTTTCTGGTGAAAGGCTGGCACAAAGGCAATCTCTAACCGAGCAGTGCCCTCTGCCACTGGTCTGAGATGGGCAGGGCAGGACAGGACGGAGAAGTGAACCCATTCTGTTGTTTGTCACTTACATAAACCATTCGGATGGGAATGTAGGAGGCATGCTTTGGAAGTTAGCGGATGACACCAGTATTGATTGCGTAGTGACGGTTATCTGAGAGTACAATGGGATCAACTGGGCCAGTGGCCAAGAGTGGCAGGTGGAGTTTAGTTTCGACGAATGCAAGGTGTTACATTTTGCGAAGGCAAACCTGGGCAGGACTTACCCAGTTAATGGTAGATCCCTGGGGAGTGTCGTCGAGCGGGGGCACAGGTTCATAGTTCCTTGAAAGTCACAAATGACATGGCTGGCATTTGACATACTTGCCTTCACTGGTCAGCGCATTGAGTGTAAGAGTTGGGATATCATGTTATGGCTGTACAAGACATTAGTAAGGCCATGTTTGGAGAACTGCATAGGCTTTGTGCGTGGGAAATCATGTCTCACAAACTTGATTGAGTTTTTTGAAGAAGTAACAAAGAGGATTGATGAGGGCAGAGCAGTAGATGTGATCTATATGGACTTCAGTAAGGCGTTCAACAAGGTTCCCCATTGGAGACTGGTTAGCAAGGTTAGATCTCACAGAATACAGGGAGAATTAGCCATGTGGATACAGAACTGGCTCAAAGGTAGAAGAGAGAGAGTGGTGGTGGAGGGTTGTTTTTCAGACTGGAGGCCTGTGACCAATGGAGTGCCACAAGGATCAGTGCTCGGCCCTCTACTTTTTGTCATTTATATAAATGATTCGGATGCAAGCATAAGAGGTATAGTTAGTAAGTTTGCAGATGACACCAAAATTGGAGGTGTAGTGGACAGCGAAGAGGGTTACCTCAGATTACAACAGGATCTGGACCAGATGGGCCAATGGGCTGAGAAGTGGCAGATGGAGTTTAATTCAGATAAATGTGAGATGCTGCATTTTGGGAAAGCAAATCTTCGCAGGACTTATACACTTAATGGCAAGGTCCTAGGGAGTGTTGCTGAACAAAGAGACCTTGGAGTGCAGGTTCATAGCTCCTTGAAAGTGGAGTCGCAGGTAGATAGGATAGTGAAGAAGGTGTTTGGTATGCTTTCCTTTATTGGTCAGAGTATTGAGTACAGGAGTTGGGAGGTCATGTTGCGGCTGTACAGGACATTGGTTAGGCCACTTTTGGAATATTGCATGCAATTCTGTCTCCTTCCTATCGGAAGGATGTTGTGAAACTTGAAATGGTTCAGAAAAGATTTACAAGGATGTTGCCAGGGTTGGAGGATCTGAGAGGGGAAAGATATAAAAGAGACCTAAGGGGCACCTTTTTCACGCAGAGGGTGGTACGTGTATGGAATGAGCTGCCAGAGGATGTGGTGGAGGCTGGTACAATTGCAACATTTAAGAGGCATTTGGATGGGTATATGAATAGGAATGGTTTGGAGGGATATGGGCCGGGTGCTGGCAGGTGGAACAAGATTGGGTTGGGATATCTGGTCAGCATGGACGGGTTGGACCGAAGGGTCTGTTTCCATGCTGTACATCTCTATGACTCTATGACTCTAATTCTGGTCACCCTGTTAAGGAAGGATGTTATTAAACTGGAAAGGGTACAAAAAGGATTTATAAGGATGTTACCCAGACTGGAAGGCATCAGTATTAAGAAGAGTGTGCATAGGCCGGGACTTTTTTCCCTGGAGCATCAGAGGCTGAGGGGTGACCTTATAAAGGTTTATAAAGTCATGAGGGTCATAGATAGGGTGAATAGGCAAAGTCTTTTTCCCAAGGGCAGTCCAGAACTAGAGGGCATAGGTTTAGGGTGAGAGGGGAAGGATTTAGAAAGGACTTCAGGGGCAACTTTTTCACTCAGACGGTGGTACGTGTATGGAATGAGCTGCCAGAGGAAGTGGTGGAGGCTGGTACAATTACAATATTTAACAGGCATCTGGACGGGTATATGAATAGGAAGGGTTTAGAGGGATATGGGCTAAACACTGGCAAATGGGACTATTTAGTTTGGGAAAACTGGTCGGCATGGACAATTGGGCCAAAGGGCCTGTTTCGTGCTGTATGCCTCTAGTTCAAGCCCCCAAAGTTGCCGCATCTACGAATTCTGGGAGGGGACGCCCACCCTCACAGCAGCCTCTCCTGAATAAACAAACTGGCCGGTGTCAGACTGCAGAGATGCGGAATGTAAATTGCCTCAGTGGGGTGAGCAAAATCACCCAGAGTGCAAACCGAGAACCCAGGCAGGGTGGGAAAATCCTGGCGCTGAATCTGTGAGAAATAGCACCTACCCGAGGACTGGACATCCTCCACCCCATCCCCCTGGCTCATGTTTATCTTGCCTGTCTCTAGCTTCGGCATCTCCACAAGTTAAACTCCCAGATTTTTGGAGATGGAAAGAGGTCCCTGCAAAGGATTTTGTCGGGAATGAGCAGCTGACAAGCACCAACCCGTCTCCCAGGGGGCACCAGCCAGTACTGAATACTGGGATTCACTCCGAGTCAAAGCTAAACAGGATTCGGAATGGTTGGAGCAGGCCTGAGCTTCCTCTGCCTGGAAGAGAAGACTGAGGGGTGCCCCAGTTGAGGTCTTCTGAATGATGAAAGGGTTTGATATGGTCAATATAGAGCAAAGATCAAAGGTGAAATACAGCACAGGGACAGGCCCTTTGGCCTTCCGAGCCTATGCCGATCATCATGTCTTATCTAAACTGAAAAATTCACCTTCTGCCCTTATTCAGTCCATATCCCTCTATTCTCTCCCTATTCACGTAACCATCCAGATGCCTCTTCAATGATGCCAATGTGCCTGCTTCCACCACCTGTTCTGGCAGTGCGTTCCAGTCTCTGACCATTCTCTGCATGAAAAATGTCCCTCGCACATCTCCCTTAAACATACCCCCTCTCACCTTGAACCTGTGCCACCTTGTAATTCAAACTTCAACCCAGGGCAAAAGCCTCAGACTATCCACACTTTCAATACCTCTCTTAATTCTGTCGGCCTCGATCAGGTCTCCTCTCAGCCACCGTCTTTCCAGGGAAAAAAAATCCTTGTCTTTTTAACCTTTCCTCGTAGCCAATGCCTTCAAGACCAGGCAACACCCTGCTGAACCTTCTCTGCACTCTCCCCATAGCTTCCACATCCTTCTGGTAGTGTGGTGACCAAAACTGCACACTGTACTCGGCAAGTGCGGCCTAACAAGGGTTTTATATCGCTGCAACGTGGTTTGCTAACTCTAGTACTCCATGCGTCAGCCAACAGAGGCAAGCATGCCATGTGCCTTCTTGATGACCTTGGTGGTGCCACTTTTAGGGAACTGTGGGCCTGCACGTTCAGAATCCTCGAGTTTCCCCCGAAGGAGAGGACCCGATCAAAGCTGCCCACTCTTTCTCATTGACACCTCTTCGAAGATGGCTCCCAGACACCATCTCAATTCTGAGCCATCTCCGAAGAGGACGGTCAGTGGCAGGTAGAGAGTTATCTACAAATTGGTTTAATTCAGACCATAAACCGGAGGGGCAAAAGTAGGCCAATCAGCCCATCGAGTCTGCTCGACCATTCAATGAGGTCATGGCTGATCGGATCATCCTCAACCCCACTTTCCTACTTTTCCCCCATAACCCTTGATTCCCTGACCGATTAAATATCTCAATCTTGACTATAATTGATGACCCCGACTCGACAGCCCTCTGCGGTGAGGAATTCCACAGCTTCATAACCCTCTGAGACAGGAAACTGCTGCTCATCGCTGTCTGAAACATGCCGTCTTATGAGGCTATACCCTCTGGTCCTCCACTCTCTGACAGGGAGGAAACAAACTCTCCCCATCCACCCTGTCAAGTCCCCCAAGTATCCTGCATGTCTCAACGAGCCTAATCTACTCACCCTCTCCTCATGAGACAGTCCCTCCAGACCCAGGATTGGCATAGTGAATGGACTGCCACCAAAGCCAGTGTACCTTTCCTTAGATAAGGGGCACAAAACAGGCCACAGTATTCTGACTACAATCTGACTAGCACCTTGTACAGTTATTGCAAGGCCTCTCGAGTTTTATATCCAGTCCCGTTTGAAATAAAGGCCAGCGGGAAGTGGAGGTGCTCATTAGCTGCTGGGTGCTGCTTGTACATTCTCCCCGTGTCTGCGTGGGACCCCTCTGGGTGCTCTGGTTTCCTCCCACAATCCAAAGATGTGCAGATTTGGGTGAATTGGCCATGCTATATTGCACATAGTGTTCAGGGATGTGCAGGTTAGGTGCATTAGTCAGGGGTAAGTGTAGGGTAGGGGTCTGGGTGGGTTACTCTTCGGAGGGTTGGTGTGGACTTGTTGGGCCGAAGGGCCTGTTTCCACACTGTAGGGATTCTCTGATTCTATTCCATTCACCTTCCCTATTAACCATTGAATTTGAATGTGAGCTCTGTGTAATTCATCTGGACTTCCAAATCCCTTCGTTCTGTCACTTTTTATGGTCTTTCTCCAATGAAATAGTTCAGGGTGACCCCTGTATCCATGGAAACATTTCCCGCGGCTTCAGTTACCCGCAATTTTCCATGGCCTGAGCACATGGTGGGGAGTTTTCCAGCACCAGGGACCAGGGGCCTGCTGGGAAGGTATGTTTCCCATTGAAATGAATAGGTTCACTCCTATCTGCTGTAAGTCCTGGAACTCAGCCCCCGCGGGTATGGGGCGGGGCCAGGGGAGGTCGACTGTATTCAATTCCTGCTAAAGTGTGTCGCCTCACATTTCCCTGTCTGCTGAGTTTAGGCCCTATTCAAGCCCTGTTCCCATAGCAACCAACTTCCGCATCATAGACAACATGGCGGGAGCAGAGTGTTGGGGTGTTCATTAGCTGCTGAACCTGTGTGCTAGACTTTTGTGAAACTTAAGGCTAGACAAGGTAAACAGGTAAGCTATTTACCCGGGGAGGGAATCTATAACCTTGGTGGCATAATTTAAAGGACCAAGAATAGCCACTGGGCTGCTGGATGCTCTCCTCCCCCTTATCCCCCCCAACCCTCCCCACCAGAGGTGATATCTCTGCAGGGTCATGGCCAGGCATCTCCAGTCATTCTAAGAAGATCACACCAACTTATCTTTGCCAGTCACACTCTTTCTCCAGCTTTGGATCACCAGCTCCCAGTAATTCATGGATTCCAGCCTCGGGACGCCACCCCAACATTCCTGAATGGAAAACGAGCTTGTTCCAGGTGTCTGATTGACCCCGATGCTCCCCGACCCCGTTTCAAAGTAACCCACAGGCCCGGGGCAGGGAACTTCACTCATCGTGCCAAGGTTCATGACCCCTTGATGGAGAACGCGCCTCCGTGTTGGGGTAGGGCGAAACCAGGCACCGTAAATGTGGCTTAGACGTCCAGGAATGCAGCTGGGAACCTGCGATCACCTCCTCACCCAGAGACTGGCTATGACATAAGCAGTAATCGAGGTAAAGTGCATGTAAGGACAAGCTGGATAAGGATACGGGATGGGCACAGCTGGAAGAGTAAGCTGATTGGATGAGGTGGTGTTGGGTAATCGGGGGCAGGTGGGGGGGAGATGGGGGTGAAAAGATATTGGGGGAAGGTGGGAATGCGGACGAATCAAATCCAGCTTCATCAGACTGAATGACAGAGCAAGATCAAAGGCCCAGTCTTGGTTGAGAGTTCTTATCAGTCCATAAGACACAGGTGCAGAAATTAGGCCATTCAGCCCATCGAGTCTGCTCCGCCATTCAACCCCATTCTGCTGCTTTCTCCTCATAATGGAATGAGCTGCCAGAGGATGTGGTGGAGGCTGGTACAATTACAACATTTAAAAGGCATCTGGATGGGTATATGAATAGGGTGGGTTTGGAGGGAGATGGGCCAAGTGCTGGCAAATGGGACTAGTTTGGTTTAGGATATCTGGTCAGCATGGATGTGTTGGACTGAAGGGTCTGTTTCCGTGCTGTACATCTCTATAATTGTATAACCCTTTGATACTCAAGAACATATCTATCTCAGTCTTAAATATACTCAATGAACTGGCCTCACTGTGTATATTTAAGATTGACATAGATCGGTTCTTGAATTTGTATATTCATAGGATGAGGGTCATTGGGGTCTAAGCACCAGTGGACAGTGGTCAGGCCAAATGGCCTGTTTTTGTCATTACACTCTGCATAATTTCACATAGGGATCCCTTGCCACTATTTGAAGCAGTTCAGGGTGTTTCTTTACACAAACAGAAACAGAAGTTGCTGGAAAAGCTCCACAGGTCCAGCATTGTCAGTGAAGGAGAAATCAGAGTTATGTTTCAGGTCTGTTCTGAGGAAGGGTCACCGAACCCGCAACACCAACTCTGATTTCTCCTTCACAGACTCTGCCGGGCCTGCCTTTGTTTCTGACTTACGGCGCCCACAGTTCTTTCAGTTTTTACAAGGTGCCTGTTTTCCCCTGGTAGCCTGAGCAAATTTGATCCCTCAACCTAGCTCCTAATGGCAACTATCCACTCACCACCTCACATGGGATCTTGCTGTGCACATGTCGGCTGCTGCATTGTCTGCTTTGCAATCCAAAGTTGTGTAGGTTAGGGTGAATTGGCCGTGCTAAATTACCCATGGTATTCAGAGATGTGGAGTTAGGTGCATTAGTCCGGGGTAAGTGTAGAGTAATAGGGGAATGGGTCTGGCTGGGATACTCTTTGGAGGGTCATTGTGGATTTGATGGGCCGAATGGCCTGATTCCACACTGTAGGGATTCTATGACTCTACACCAAATGTTTAAACGGAGAGTGTCGGCCCTTTGCAACACCCTCATTAGTTGTCAAGCATTGCAGGACATGGAAGGCTCTATGTAAATGCAATTCCATCCCTTCTTTACCATACTGAGTGAGGCCAGGAATGGGACTGATGCCCTATGTAGAGGAGTAGTTCACAGGGACAATACAGCTCCCTGTGTAGCCGTGTCCCGGGGGGCCTGAGGAGCTGGGGCCAGAGAAGAATCATAGACCCTTTCCCTCGGCTTGTCAGTATTGCCCCCGTTGGGTTTCTGTCAGGCCAGCTAACTTGGTGGATGTCTTCTCTTTTTCTGTTGTTCAAATTGAAGTGAGAATAATTCAGCACAGAACCAAAACGCAGAGACGTGACTTGAGAGTTCCGTTTACAGCCCAGGCCCTCACACTCATGTGTTGCCCCCTTCCAGACTATTAATGGCGCCAAATGGCGACTGAGGTAATTGCGTTTTATGATGAACAAACATGCAAAGAGAGAGACAGAGACCAGCAATATATCCCAACAGGGTGATAAATGGAGATTGTTCACGACACACAAACACCCAAGCAAGGCAAAAGATTAAAAAGAGCAGTACCCAAATGACAACTGACATTCAGTGAGGCCCTCCCTCCCTTCGTCTTTGAAGGGGCCTCCATCAAGTCCCTTTGATTTACAATTCAGAGCAATGCGAAGGAGCCAGTCTGTGTCCTGTCAGACGTGCGTGATTTAAGTACCAGAAAGAGCTTTTCTCTCCTCTTCCCCCTTCCCCTCCCTCCCACCGCCCCGTCCCTCCTTTGTTTTAAGGGGTATTTGTAGCGAGGAGACCCAATGCTGGAATTCCTGCCGACAATGGCTCTCTTAACAGACAGCACAATGGACGCTCTGCAAAGTTACCCTGTCAGCTCGCTGTACTGTACGGTCTCACAGAGCCTCTGAGTGCGGGGGTGGTGGTGGAGTGTGTACTCGCTTTGTAGAAAAGGCGAAGAAATGCCAGGAATTCTCACTCACTGTAGACTGAGCAGCCCCACCTCCCCCCACCCCTCAACCCCTCACTTTGGCGCGGACGAGGTCTGAAAGCATCACAACTGAACAGGAAGATCAAAGGGAGAGTGAGGCCACACTGGAGTCTTTCACTTGCTGAGCTGCACTGCACTTTGCGAGAGCAAGAAGAGACCTTGCCTTGCTGTTCCCCACTCGCGTCGCGATCCCGGTCTAAGGCAGGCCTCAGGCCTAGTTGACGTTCTGCCATTTAAGCCCAGCGTGCCAAGCTCTTGGGAGGACTCTGGCTTCGACTTATACCGAGTTAGTTGACCTCAGGGATCAACGCCACTGCACTGCATTCCATACAAAGACCTCCTCACTCCACTGATCCTGCCTGGAGATGGGCCAATGTTGGGAGAAGACATGGGGAGGGCATTCAGTCACTTCATCCACTCCGTCCAGTCCTGGGTAGATGGGGATTAGGCCTCAACCTCCCCCCCCGCCCCACACCCCCCCCCCCCCCCCCCCAATGTTTGGCCGATGAAGTGCTTCCTGCCCTGACTTTATTCCCAGAGCTGTTGAACCCTGATGGAAATGTAAGCCTCCCCTTGCCTGGGGATGTAGTTCCTCTCTAGAGTTGAGGTTGTACAGTCAGCTCTGCTATAACACGATGGGTCTGTTCTCGTGCAATCCCAGGTTATAAGGAAATTGCACAGTAGCAGGACCATTTAAACTAATGGGGCCTGAATCACGTTATAACCAATATATGCTTTAAACGTTCGCGCTTTAGAAAGTGTCCCCAATTTGTCGATCACAGATATAGCAAGTTTGTGTTAACAAAACGCATGTTATAGCAGCACGACCTGTACAGGCCATTGGTGAGGCCTCTTCTAGAGCACTGTGTCCAGTTCTCAGTTAGAGGACAGACATCATCAAGCTGGAGGGGACTCAGAAGAGGTTTACCAGGATGTTCCTGGGAATGGAAGGTTCGAGTTATACAGAAAGGCTGGATAGGCTGGGTCTTTTTTCACTGGAGTGTGGGAGATTGTGGGAGGAAGCTTATAAAATAATAAGAGGTGTCAATAGAGTTGTATCCATGCCAGTCATAATTTTATAAACCTCTGTGAGGCCACCCCTCAGCCTCCAAAGCCCTAGGGTAAAAAGTATCATTTGGGCCCTCTCCCTATAGCTCAGACCCTCCGATCCCAGCAACATCCTTGCAGGTTTTTTTCTGTACTCTTTCTAGTTTAACAACATCCTTTCTCTAGGCAGGGAGAAGAGCATTTTACACAGTATTCCAAAAGTGGCCTAACCAATGTCCTGTACAGGTGTAACATGACCTCCCAACTCCTGTACTTAAGGCACAAACCAATGAAGGCAAACATGCCACAACCCTTCTTCACCATCCTGTCTACCTGCAACTCCACTTTCAAGGAACTAGGAAACTCTCTCCAGCAAATGGCTGCAGATGCTTGACGAGTTGTGAATTTTAATTCTGAAATCGCTAAACGTTTTGTTAAGGAAAAGGTATTAAGGGATGTAGGCCAAAGGCCAAAGGAGTTAGGTCAGAGATCAGCCACAATTTCAGTGAATGTCCTTACTCCTGTTTTGCACTGTGAAACCTGTTGTTCCTTAGACACTCTGCCCTTCATTCAATCACAGATCTCCTATCCATCGCACCCCGCCTTCCATTTGCCCACTCAAACCATCTATATCCCTTTGGGGGTTCCTTAAACCACCTTCACAATTCACTTTCCTGCCTATCTTTTGTGTCATAAGTAAATTTAGCTGCCATTTCTTTAATCGCTTCATTCAAATATTTATATAAATTGTAAAGAGTTAAGGCCCCAGCAGCAAGTCCTGTAGCAGACTACTGGTGACTATCTACCGGCCTGAAAAAGACCCACTCATTACCATTCTGTACTTCCTGCCAGCAGGCCAATCTTCTATCTATGGAGAAAGTGAGGACTGCAGATGTTGGCGATCAGAGCCGAGAGTGTGGTGCTGGAAAAGCACAGCTGGTCAGGCAGCATCCGAGGAGCAGGAGAATCGATGGTTTGGACATAAGGAAGAAACAGAGGGCTTGGAGACCTTCATCATGGCAGATCAATGTGTACAGGGACCGGATGTCCATAGTGATGCCTTCTTGCAGATCGTTTCAGATCTCTGGGACACCCGCACCCACCAACCCCACCACGCTGTGGCTGAACACGTCGACTCCCCCTCCCACTCCATCAAGGACATGCAGGTCCTGAGCCTCCTCCACCACCAAACCATTACCACCCGATGCCTGGAGGAGGAACGCCTCATATTCTGCCTTGGGACCCTGTAACCACACGGGATAAATGTGGATTTCAACAGCTTCTTCATTTCCCCTCCCCCCACATTATCCCAGTCCCAAGTCTCCTACTCGGCACTGCCCTCTGGACCTGTCCATCACTCCCCCCCTCTGACCTATCATCTTCTCCCTCACCTTCATCCACTTATCGCATTCTCAGCTACCTCCCCCTAAATCCCAACCCCCCTCCCATTTATCTCTCGGCCCTGACCCACAAGCCTCATTCCTGATGAAGAGCTTATGCCCAAAACGTCGATTCTCCTGCTCCTCGGATGCTGCCCAACTGCTGTGCTTTACTACACAATCTTCTATCTATGCCAATATGTTCACCCCTACACCATAAAGTTTAATTTTAGGCAATAGCAAGAGGTAGACCAACTAGTGGGAAGGATTTTCCTGGGAAGGAACCAAGGGATCAGTTAAAGTGTGTTTGCTTTAACGCAAGGAGTATCAGAAATAAAAGTGATGAACTTAGAGCATGTTTCAGTACCTGGTGCTATGATGTTGTGGCCATAACAGAGACATGGGTTTCTCAAGGGCAGGAATGGTTGCTGGATGTTCCAGGGTTTAGAGCATTTAAAAAGAATAGGGAGGGGGGGAAAAAGAGGAGGGGGTGTAGCACTACTAATCAGAGAGGGTATCACAGCTACAGAAGCTTCCATTGTCGAGGAAGATCTGCCTACCGAGTCAGTATGGCTGGAAATTAGGAACAGCAAGGGAGCAGTCACCTCGTTAGGGATTTACTACAGGCCCCCCAATAGCGGCAGGGAGATGGAAGAAAGCATAGGTCGGCAGATTTTGGAAAAGTGTGGACGTAGTAGGGTTGTTGTAATGGGTGACTTTAACTTTCCCAATATTGATTGGAACCTCCTTCGAGCAGTAGATTTGAATGGAGCTGTTTTTGTAAGGTGTGTTCAGGAGGGTTTCCTAACTCAGTACATTGACAGGCCGATGAGGGGAGAGGCCATTCTAGACTTGGTGCTCGGAAACGAGCCGGGGCAGGTATCAGATCTTGTGGTGGGAGAGCATTTTGGAGATAGTGACCACAACTGCCTCACATTCTACATAGCTATGGAGAAGGAGAGGATTAGGCAAAATGGGAGGATATTTAATTAGGGAAGAGGAAACTATGATGCAATTAGACATGAGTTAGGAAGCATGGATTGGGAGCAATTGTTCCATGGTAAAGGCACTATAGACATGTGGAGACTGTTTAAGGAACAGTTGTTGCAAGTGATGAATAAATATGTCCCTCTGAGACAGACAAGAAGTGGTAAGATAAAGGTACCTTGGGTGACGAGAGCAGTGGAGCTTCTCGTCAAAAGGAAGAAGGTAGCTTACATAAGGTGGAGGAAGCTAGGGTCAAGCTCAGCTCTAGAGGATTACAGGCAGGCGAGGAAGGAGCTCAAAAATGGTCTGAGGAGAGCCAGGAGGGGGCACGAGAAAGGCTTGGCAGAATGGATTAGGGAGAACACAAAGGCATTTTACACTTATGTGAGGAATAAGAGAATGGTCAAAGAAAGAGTAGGGCCGATCAGGGATAGCATAGGGAACTTGTGTGTGGAGTCTGAGAAGGTAGGGGAAGCCCTAAATGAGTTTTTTTGCTTCTGTCTTTAAGAAAGAAACAAACTTTGTAGTGAATGAAACCTTTGAAGAGCATGCTGGAATGGATAGAGATAGAGGAAGCTGATGTGCTGAAAATTTTGTCAAACATTAAGGTTGACAAGTCCCCAGGGCCAGACCAGATTTGTCCTCGGCTGCTTTGGGAAACGAGAAATGCAATTGCTTTGCCACTTGCGAAGATCTTTGCATCCTCGCTCTCCACTGGAGTCGTACCCGAGGACTGGAGAGAGGCAAATGTAATTCCTCTCTTCAAGAAAGGAAATAGGGAAATCCCCGGCAATTACAGATCAGTAAGTCTCACGTCTGTCGTCTGCAAGGTGTTAGAAAGGATTCTGAGGGATAGGATTTATGACCATCTGGAAGAGCATGGCTTGATTAAATGCAGTCAACACGACTTTGTGAGGAGCAGGTCATGTCTCACAAACCTTATCGAGTTCTTTGAGGATGTGACTAGACAAGTTGATGAGGGTCGAGCTGTGGATGTGGTTTATATGGACTTCAGCAAGGCATTTGATAAGGTTCCCCATGGTAAGCTCATTCAGAAGGTCAGGAGGAATAGGATACAGGGGAACTTAGCTGTCTGGATACAGAATTGGCTGGCCAACAGAAGACAGCGAGTGGTCGTAGAAGGAAAATATTCTGCCTGGAAGTCAGTGGTGAGTGGTGTCCCACAGGGCTCTGTCCTTGGGCCTCTACTGTTTGTAATTTTTATTAATGACTTGGATGAGGGGATTGAAGGATGGGTCAGCAAGTTTGCAGACGACATAAAGGTTGGAGGTGTCGTTGACAGTATAGAGGGCTTTTGTAGGCTGCAGCAGGACATTGACAGGATGCAGAGATGGGCTGAGAGGTGGCAGATGGAGTTCAACCTGGATAAATGCAAGGTGATGCATTTTGGAAGGTCGAATTTGAAAGCTGAGTACAGGATTAAGGATAGGATTCTTGGCAGTGTGGAGGAACAGAGGGATCTTGGTGTACAGGTACATAGATCCCTTAAAATGGCCACCCAAGTGGACAGGGTTGTTAAGAAAGCACATGGTGTTTTGGCTTTCATTAACAGGGGGATTGAGTTTAAGAGTCATGAGATCTTGTTGCAGCTCTATAAAACTTTGGTTAGACCACACTTGGAATACTGCGTCTAGTTCTGGTCGCCCTATTATAGGAAAGATGTGGATGCTTTGGAGAAGGTTCAGAGGAGGTTTACCAGGATGCTGCCTGGACTGGAGGGCTTATCTTATGAAGAGAGGTTGACTGAGCTCGGACTTTTTTCATTGGAGAAAAGGAGGAGGAGAGGGGACCTAATTGAGGTATACAAGGTAATGAGAGGCATAGATAGAGTCGATAGCCAGAGACTATTTCCCAGGGCAGAAATAGCTAACACGAGGGGCCATAGTTTTAAGCTGGTTGGAGGAAAGTATAGAGGCGATGTCAGACGCGGGTTCTTTACACAGAGAGTTGAGAGGAAAGTATAGAGGCGATGTCAGACGCGGGTTCTTTACACAGAGAGTTGAGAGAGTATGGAATGCGTTGCCAGCAGCAGTTGTGGAAGCAAGGTTGTTGGGGACATTGAAGAGACTCCTGGAATTGCATATGGTCACAGAAATTTGAGCGTGCATACATGAGGATCAGTGGTCGGCACAACATCGTGGGCTGTACTGTTCTATGTTCCATGTTTTCTGCAAAACCTTTGATATGGCATCTTACCAAATGCCTTCTGGAAATCTCAATACAGTGCTTCCACTGGTTCTCCTTCATCTACAGCGCAAGTTACTACTAAAATGAAATCCAATAAATTAGTTAAAACATGACTTGCCCTTTCAATAAAAGAGTGCTAGCTCTGCCTGATTCACTTAAATTTATTCAAGTGCTCTGTTCAAATAGCTTTAATAGGTATTAAGCTACCGAGTCTGTTGTTTCCTGCTTTCTGCCTCCCTTCCTTTTTGAATAAAGGAGTTTCATTAGCCATTTCCTAATCTAAAGGAATCTTCCCTCAATCTAATGAGTTTTGGAAAATTAAAACCAACACATCAACTGTTTCACTGGCTATGACTTTAAGATTGTAGGATTAAACCCAGCAGTATCTGGGGACTTGTAAATTTGCAGTTCCAATGTTTTACTAGCTGCTACTTCCTTGGTAATTGCAATTTTGCAAACTCCCCCATCCCTTTTGATTCCTGATTCACAGCTAGTTCCAGGATGCATCTTGTGTTCATTTTGTCAAGACTGATGCAAAATAGCTGTTCAATTCATCTGCTATCTTTCTCCCCTGTTACTAATTTCCCAGCGCAACAGTTCATTTGTTTACTTGTTTCTTCAGATATTTGAAACAGAAAACTTGCCAACTGTTCTCATATCTTTAGCTTTCTTTTGTTCTAATTTTTCCCTCCTTATTAGTCTTTCAGTAAGTTTTTTTTGTATTCTGTCCAATCTTCTATCCTGCTGCCTTTCTCTGCACAACTGTGTCTGTTCTTTGACTGCATTGCTATCTTTCACTTATTTAGTTAACATAGTTGGAGCATCCTTCCCATAGAATTTTTCTTATTTGTTGGAATGCATCTATGCTGCATTTCTGAAATAGCCCCTTAAATGTTTGTTGCTGCACCTATATTGAGCTGTCCCTTAACCTAAACTGCTAAGTCCATTTTTGCTTTCTTCCGCTTTCACACCCTTATAGTCAACTGGAGTAAAAGTATGGTCACTGTCACCCAAAAGTGTTTTCATTATAAAGGCAATCATTAATCCTATCTTGCTGGTCAAAACCAGGTCTGATTTAGCCTATTCTCTAGTTGGTGCCATAGCATGCTGCTCTAAGAAATTGTCCCAAAAACAGTCAATGACTTCCTCACCTAGACTTCTTTCACACCATCTGATTTTTTCCAATCAACATGTAGGTTAAAACTCGCCATGATAATTGCTATTTGCCTTTCGACAAGCTCCCATTATTTCTTTCTTTATACCTTACTCTACCACGTGGTTACTGTTAGGGGCCTTATAGGCAACTCTCACAAGTGACCTTTTGCCTTTGTCATTACTCATCGCCACCCAGACTGCTTCCATATCCTGGTTTCCTGAATTTAGGTCAACCTTCTCCATTGGCTAATATCATGCTTAATTAACAGATCCACTCCACCACCCTTGCCTAGCTGCCTCAGCCTCATTCTTCAGTATTCAGGTGCCAATCTTGGTCTGAGTAATGACCTGCGATGTCCCCCACCCAGAGTACTGTGTCGCCCTTTTCGATGCGTCCTCCAAATGCTGATCAATATGGAGGAGTACTGATTCATCAGCTGACAGGGTGGTGTAAATCAATAACTGGTTTTCTCCCCAGTGATTGACCTGAAAGCATAAGAATTCACGAGGGCTAGAGTTGGTGTTGGTGGGTTCCCAGGCAGCTGCTTCCCGACTATATACCACTATGCTGCCCCTCTGCCCGATCTGAGCTGCTAGTGGGAGAGAACATAGCCAGGGATGGTGATGGTAGACGGAATAGAAAAAGCAGCATATTATCTAAATAGTGAGGGGTCGCTGACAGACTGGGATATGCTTGTACGTGAATCACAAAAAGTTAGTAAGCAGACAGAGCAAGGGATCAGGAAAGCTATATTTTATTGTGAAAGGAATTGAATGCAAGAGTAGGAAGGTTATGCTTTGGTTTTACAGGGCATTGGTGCAGTATTGTGTACAGTACTGATCACTGTTATATAGCAGAACGTTGATGTGTTGCAAACAGTTCAGAGAAAATTACAGACTAATAGCAGGAATGAATGGATTGCCTTATGAGGAAAGTCTGGACAGACTGGGCTTGTATCCTCTGGAATTCAGAAGAATCAGAGGCGACTTAATTGAAACATTCAACAAGCTGAGAGGACTTATCGAGTGGACGTGGAGAGGATATTTCCTCATGGGAGACTCCAGAACTAGGGATCATAGTTGGAAAATATGGGGTCACCCATCTACGACAGATGAAAGGGAAAAAAAAAAGGCTGGGTGTCTTCGAAATTACTTTCCTCAAAAAGGTAGTGGATGCAGAATCCTTAAATTTTTTTTAAAAAGCAGAGTTAGATAGATTGGTGATGACCAAGAGGATACAAGGTTATCAGGGATATGCAGCAATGTAGAATTAAGGATAAAATCAAATCAGACAGGGCATCCCAAAGATAATGGCACATGAGCAGCAGCAGAAGCCATTGTAAGTGATATCCTGGGGGCTACTATTAGCTCAGGAAAAATGGAAGCAGGCAAGAGCAGTCCCACCCAAGCAGAAAGCCAGAGGAGAGGCTCTGGAGGAGGATGGTGTGGGCCAACTGTGTCCAAGACTAGAGGCAGATGGAGGTGGTGGAGGAGGAGGAAAAGAAGAGAAGGTCGATAACAGCAGTTTCTTAACTGTGAATGGGAACCCAGTGGATTCAAATATATGGCAATGCTGAGAAATATGGAAATGGATTTGAGGTGAAAGACATCCAGGGAAGGTGATGAGACAGGAGTTTTTTGCAAGGATGGTGGGGGTTAAAAGGTTGCTTCAAGGAGAACAGCACATTTCAGCTTGTGCACCTCCTCGTGGAAAGAAGTTAGCAATACTGGCTAAGGGGGGAGGGGGGTGGGGCGTCAGGGTTGGGGGAGGGCCATGAGGGAAATATGGAGGACAGCAAGTTTGGTAATTGTAGGGTAATGGACCATGATCCCCCAACCTGAGGATGGGCAAGCTTTACACACTAGGTGCAATGATATGCTCAATAACTGAGGTCAATGATTCCAATCTAACGGGGAAAAAAACTCAAAATACAATAATGTGGGCAAAAGCAAAGTCTTACTGGACAAGCATGGATTGATAAACAAAAGCCAACACTGATTTGAAGATGCAGTTAATTAAACACGGTGGGGTTTTAAATTCGATAACTGAATTAAATCAGTAGCGATCCCCGCTGGGCTAGTTTAGGAACAACTATTTCTCTGAGTTGGACCAAAGTACAGGCCATAAGAAGTAGGATCAGGAGTCGGCTGTTCTACCCCTCGAGCCAGGTCTGCTGTTCACAGGACCATGCCTAATCAGACATTCCTCACATTCACTTTCCTGCAGTATCTCAATAAATCTTGATTCAGCAACTGATCAAGAACATATCATCACCTTAAATAAACACAAGCCCCCACAGCTCTCTGTGGTAAGGAGTTCCAACCCTCAGAAGAAATTCCTACTCATCGGAGTCTTAAATTGGCTCCCCTTTATTCTGAGATTGTGCCCTGTGGTCCTAGACTCTCCCATGAGGGGAAACATTCTCTCAGCACGGATGGGTGGCTCAGTGGTTAGCACTGCTGCCTCACAGTGCTAGAGACCCGGGTTCAATTCCCGCCTCAGGCGACTGTGTGAAGTTTGCATTCTCCCCGTGTCTGCGTGGGTTTCCTCCCACAGTCCAAAAGTGTGCAGGTTAGGTGAATTGGCAATGCTAAATTGCCCCTAGTGCTAGGTAAATGGGTTGCAGGTCGGTGTGGACTTATTGGGCCGAAGGGCCTGCTTCCACACTAAGTAATCGAATTATATACAATTGTTTAAAAATTTGGGCAGTGCGGTGGCACAGTGGCTAGCAGCACCAGCGACCTGGGTTCAATTCCCACCTCAGGCAACTGTCTGTGTGGAGTTTGCACATTTTCCCAGTGTCTGTGTGGGTTTCCTCCGGGTGCTTCGGTTTCCTCCCACAGTCCAAAAATGTGCAGGTTAGGTGAATTGGCTATGCCAAATTGCCTGTAGTGTTAGGTGAAGGGGGAAATGTAGGGGAATAGGTCAGCGTGGACTTGTTGGGCTGAAGGGCCTGTTTCCACACTAAGTAATCTAATCATAGAGGTTTCTATGATCTCCTGAATCCAGTGAGTAGGGTCCCAATCAGTTTATTCTTTCATCGTAAGACAATCCATCCAGACCAGGGATCATCCTCGTGAATCTTTGAACTACCTCTAATTAAATATTTTTTCTGAAATAGAGACCAAAAGTGCTCTCAGTACTCCAGATGTGGTCTCCTCAGCACCTTGTACAGTTGCTGGATTTCCCTACTCTTGTACTCTAACCCTTGAAATAAGCCATGATTCCATTTGCCTTCTTTATTACCTGCTGCCCCCATGGTAGCTTTGTGTTTTATGTACAAGCTTCCCAAGTCCCTTTGTGTTGCAGCTTTTTGCAACTTTTCTCCACTTAATTGTTAAATTTCATTTTCCCTTTCAAAATAAACTTTGCATTTTCCCTATCTTTTACTGCACTTGCCAAGTTTTTGCCCACTTACTTTATCTATCAATACCTCTCTGTAAATGTTTGTATGTCTCTTACAACCCGCCTTTCCAGAACATCAGCGTCGGTGCCTCGATTACTCGTCCAGAGACATTACCATTTCACCACCATCTCAAAAACTTGGAAATCAGCGTTCAGGGCACAAACTTGCAGCCCTCCAGCCAGTGTTTAAGATGTGCAATGTCACAGTACATCAAGTGGCACCCAGCAAGTACTTAAGGAGGAACATGATGCAGACCACTGCTTTTACTAATACAGAATGAATTTGCGACTTGGGTTTACACAGCACAGTTTAAAAAAATTTACATATGACACAAAACGCTATGTATAGTGAATAGTGACTGAATACAAAATGATACTGGTGGAATGCAAGATGTGGCAATGGAAAAGTGCGAAATGCTGTGTTTTGGGAGGAAATTAAAGGATACAATGTGAAAATGGGGATGCAATGGGATCTTGGTGTACAAACTGACAATTGTTGGCAGGGCACGTTGATAAAGTGATTACAAAGTCAAATGGGCTGCTGAGCTTTATAAATGGAGACAGCACAAAACCAAGTCCCTTACGTTGAACCTTAAAAAAAATAATTGATTGGCTTCAATTGGAGTATCGCACCCAATTCTGAGCACCATACCCATAGGGAAGATGTGAAGGTTTAAGGGATGATGCAGAAAAGAGTTATATGCAAGACTCTGGAGATGAGAAACTCTGTGGGTTTATTCATGATGATCAGTCACGTTAGGTTTAAGAGAAAGTAGGAGAGTGTTCACTCTAGCCGAGGGGTCATGGACTAGATACTGATTGGCAAATGAACCTAGTGAGACAAAGAAAACCTTTTTACACAAGTGGTTATTAACAATGTCAATGCTTGAAAACAGATTAATTGTCTTTAGGAGTTAGATAAATACTTGAAGGAAAACAATTACAAGGTGACAAGGAGATGAAGGAATGGGATTACCTCAACTGCTCTAAAGTGAGCTGGCAAAGCTTTCAATAAATCACCTTGTGTTGTAACCAATGATTCAAATTAATCGTTTTGTTTAGAATTATTTAAAATTATTTCTTGCATCTGAAAATGCATTTTTCTTCAGTTATATTCCGTATTTCTAATTATACAGAAAGATACCTGACTGCAATTAAAAATGCATATTATAAGGGGCATTTCATGGTTTTTTGTTAACGCGGTTTGGATCAATTTGAATAGCATGCTGTGGAATCAAATTTGGCGATTTGGAGCCCTCCATTTACCTGCATGTCTATTCAGATGTGACATGTAACTCAGCTGTTCGATTACTCTTGTCCTGAGCTAAGTGTACTCCATTTTGCGAGGACATTTAATAGTCTAGAGACCAGCAGCTCCTATTGGTAAGAATAGTAGGTGAAATACTGGTCACTGGATACAGCTTTGGGCAACCTGTTGTATCAGATACTTTCATCCCGTGAGACATTTAAAGATGGAAATGTGCTTCAATTAAATGCAAATTTTTAATTTTAAAAAAGTTGAAGTTCTTTCTCCCCCCCCGCCAACATATCAAAAATCTCAAAGTCAAAAGGCTTACCTCAGGAAAAAGACAGAGATAATGTATGAAAGATCAAGGGCTCCCTGGCAACTTCCTTCCTATAGCCTGACATCACATCTAAACAGTGGCAAATGAAGAGTCAACCTGACATGATATTGCACAGAATAAGATGTAGATGGGTTTGCCAGAGTTTGCTAGCATGCCCTGGGCAGGCAAGTCTAAGCTTCTATTCCTGATCTCTATTCAGTGAGAAAGTATGTGTGTGCAGCTGTTGAAATATCATTTAACTGCTGAGCTACTTGTTCCAACCTCCCACCCCACCACTCTATTCATTGGAAATGCAGTGACATGCAAGTGCCCCCATAAACTTGAATGCAATTTTATTTTAACCACCATTTGTTTCAGGACTTCAGTGACTTGTCTCATTTTTGTTGGCAATGAGCACGTGTGGTGAGAAGGCAGTCGTACCAAGGAAACGGCGCCTGAGATTTCAAAAACGGAAGCTCGTAAAACTGAAAGCACTTCAAGTCCTCCATTTTCTTGGAGGTCAGAAGTACTGAATCTCAACAGCTGTTCTAAATTGTGTATCTTTTGCCTCGTGAATCCAAAATGAAGTGACCTTTGTTTGGAATGCAACTTCAATGGAACTATTTGTGCGATTGCTCTTGAGCCACAGCTCACTATGAACCAGTTTGCTACTTTTTAAAGATAAGTTTCAGTACCAGCATATCACTTGCATGGACCTATTTTTTCTCCAAGTGATGAGCCACTTACAGCCATTCTGAGGCCATTTCAGAGCAAGTGAAGATTTAGCCACATTGGTGTGGGACTGGAGTAGGTGGTGATCCTGAAAAGATGGCAGATTTCCCTCCTGACAGGGGATTAGTGAACCAGAGGAGATTTGCAATGCAACAATTTCAAGGCCACATATTTCCAGATTTGATTTAAATACTGGATGTAGGTTTGCTCGCTGAGTGGTGGTACCAGGGGACTGGAGAGTGGCGAATGCTGTGCCCCTGTTCAAAAAAGGGAATAGGGATAACCCCGGGAATTACAGGTCAGTTAGTCTTACTTCGGTGGTAGGCAAAGTAATGGAAAGGGTACCGAGGGATAGGATTTATGAGTATCTGGAAAGACACTGCTTCATTAGGGACAGCCAGCACGGATTTGTGAAGGGTAGGTCTTGCCTTACAAGTCTTATTGAATTCTTTGAGGTGGTGACCAAGCATGTGGATGAGGGTAGAGCAGTGGATGTAGTATACATGGATTTTAGTAAGGCATTTGATAAGGTTCCCCATGGTAGGCTTATGCGGAAAGTCAGGAGGCATGGGATAGAGGGAAATTTGGCCAGTTGGATAGAAAACTGGCTAACGGTCGAAGTCAGAGAGTGGTGGTAGATGGTAAATATTCAGCCTGGAGCCCAGTTACAAGTGGAGTTCCGCAGGGATCAGTTCTGGGTCCTCTGCTGTTTGTAATTTTTATTAATGACTTGGAAAAGGGAGTCGAAGGGTGGGTCAGTAAATTTGCAGATGATACAAAGATTGGTGGAGTTGTGGATAGTGAGGAGGGCTGTTGTCGGCTGCAAAGGGACTTAGATATGATGCAGAGCTGGGCTGAGGAGTGACAGATGGAGTTCAACCCTGTCAAGTGCGAGGTTGTCCATTTTGGAAGGACAAATAAGAATGCGGAATACAGGGTTAACGGTAGGGTTCTTAGTAAGATGGAGGAGCAGAAGGATCTTGGGGTCTATGTTCATAGATCTTTGAAAGTTGCCACTCAGGTGGATAGAGCTTGTAAGGAGGCCTATGGTGTATTAGCGTTCATTAGCAGAGGGATTGAATTCAAGAGTCGTGAAGTGATGTTACAGCTGTACAGGACTTTGGTTAGGCCACATTTGGCGTACTGTGTGCAGTTCTGGTCGCCTCACTTTAGAAAAGATGTGGAAGCTTTGGAGAGGGTGCAGAGAAGATTTACCAGGATGTTGCCTGGAATGGAAAATAGGTCGTACAAGGATAGGTTGAGCGTGCTAGGCCTTTTCTCATTAGAACGGAGAAGGATGAGGGGTGACTTGATCGAGGTATATAAGATGATCGGGGAATAGATAGAGTAGACAATCAGAAACTTTTTCCCCGGGTACAACAGAGTGTTACAAGGGGACATAAATTTAAGGTGAAGGGTGGAAGGTATAGGGGGGATGTCAGGGATAGGTTCTTTACCCAGAGAGTGGTGGGGACATGGAATGTGTTGCCTGTGGGGGTGGCGAACTTTAAATGGCAATTGGATAGGTACATGGATGGGTGCTTAAGCTAGGACTAATGTTCGGCACAACATCGTGGGCCGAAGGACCTATTCTGTGCTGTATTGTTCTATGTTCTATTTCCAGACGTTTCGTTACCTTACTAGGTAACATCTTCAGTGGACCTTATGCGAAGCAATGCTAAAAATTCCTGCTTTCAGGAATGGAAAACATCTGGAAACGAACCTTTCAGCTCAGCGAGCAAACCTACATCCAAAACCTCAACCTGAGCTACAAATCTTCTCAAAACTCTATTTTAAATACTGAAATTTGAACTCAAACTGCAATGGTGGCATGTAAACATTTTCTCAGAATTTAGTCTAAACCTTGAGACTAGGATAAGTTGTGTAAGAGCTGGTACAATATTATAATCTAAGGTACGTTTACCTTAGATTCTAGGGGATTGAATTTCACTGACATTATTGTAGCCAGCAGCATTTTATATCATGCCACTGGTCTAACAGACACAGCCCTGCTGCTTGGAGCTGTGGGTACCTGGGGATCATGCAACTGTACTCCTAGCTCAGGTTCACAGATTTTTGCCTACTTTCAGTTTCATTTGCTGCCTATTTAGGTCCTGACCAGCTTTCAATAATTTCCAATTGGGGGGGGGGGGAAAAAGAGCCACATGATCAATACACAGGCAGAGCGCTCTTGAAGCACAGTGGTACTGTCCCTGCCGCTTGGCCAAAAAAATCATTGTTCAAGACCCACCCACCCCAGAAGTGTCATAACATGTCCAAATAGGTTGATTAAAAATCAAGAGATTAGACAGGGTTAAACTATTTCAGTTAGATCTGGCATAGTGATTATGATACAACCACCTGATAGCGACCAATCCAAGCTTATGCAGCAAGGAAACGAATTTCACCAGAGTGCATGACTTCACATTTGGTTTCAAACTTAACAGCTTCCATACCACACAAGAGTATGCTGTGGAAATTAAAAATTCGAGACTTCAACTCAAACAAGATCGATCTCTTAATTCAAGTATGTCATGAATTCCATGTCACTCATTTCCATCCATTTTTCCCCACTTGAAATCCAGTGTGTATAGTGCTCTGATTTAAGAAAAAAAAGCACAAGAATACATCAATTGTAAACAAATTTTATTGAACTTTCATCCAGATAAAATTGCACAAACATCAATTTTTAGGCTTTCAAAACACACAGGAATAAGTAGTGTTCCAGGTCAGTAAACCTCATTCTTTGGTGCAGAGGCTGGATCTTACAATGTAGAGGTAAATTATACAAAAGTGTGAAACAAAAAAAAAATTACCCGTCACCTTACTGTAAAGACAACCCCAAGAGGAATTTTCTTTTAAAACAAACACTTTTCTGGTAGTCTAGGACCCCAATTTCCCCTCTCCTTTAAGCAGTGGTAACCACCGATGAACATTAAATGCTGGGTTGTTGTACAACAGTAACTTAAACAATACTGCTCAGACATCTTTAAATACAGAAACAGGCTCCGTCATTTTGAGGCACTTGTCTAAGTTTGAGAAAAGGGCCTTTGACCACTTGCACCAGACATTTTAATGCTATCCCCTTAATCTAGAACAGACTACAAAGTTAAAATTAGCAAAGAAAAACAGAGGCAATAAGCAAAATCGCTACTTATACAACTCAATAGAACCTTTGATTTTACTGTAGTTCTGCCTCTAAAATAATTTGAGCCCAGAACTTGGTTTCACTGTTTTTAGAAAACAGCGAAAACTTCTTTAAGCTATATATTATGTCTTCTCAGCCAGGATTTCTGGATCTTGGACCAGACACTAAATTCTCAAGAATAAATTTTGAATAAAGTCTGCTTAACTAGTGGTTTGAAACCCAGTTTCACAATATATAAAAAAACAACTTAAGCACTTCATAAAATCAGTTCACAAAAACAATTTGTTTAAACAAACAGCACATCAGGTGCTCCCATTATCAACCAGAATCATATTTTGTCAATGGAAAAAAGTCAATAACTCCGCTGTCTACATTTTAACAACATCCAACATTTTAGTGAGGAACGGATTTATTAAATGTCTGATGACTCAGTTTTGAGTAAACTGGACTGGCTTAAATGGTCAAAACCTGCAAAACTTCAATTGCATCTGCTGGCAAGCTTAGAAAATCAACTCCAAGTGCCCGTGATCATCAGATTCTATTTTGCACACATGTACATGGATGACAAACCAAAATGGCCTAGAGTTCAACTGCTCCCAAACCTACCTTATCAGCTCCCTGCCCCCCCCCCCACTCCACCACCTTCCAACTAACCAGAACAGCCCCTCCATCTCCACTTTTTCCAAAACCTCACTTGGCATGAAGAACAGAAGAGACGCCACATCAAGAACCTTAAGGGAAAACTCGAGACATCTGATCGAAAGCTTGCCCACTTACTAGCATCCATACACTTAAGCGAAAATATTTTAGAACAGTGAAAAAAGGATAAGTCACCATTGGGATTAGGTGGTTTACTTTGCATGTAAACAATTCTTCCATGTGTGAGAGGTAGAGATTTGGCCTGCCCTGTGATGCCATTAAATCAAGCTACATGACTATTCATAAAATGACCATTCAGCACAGCAGGGCCAGTGGGAAATATTCATTTGCAACTGAATTTTCCCAAGAGTTTCCTTTTGACGGAATTTAATAGAATAAGCCTGGGAGCACAAGGTCTTTCAAATGTGCAAATGACATTAAAACAAGGATAATTTCTATTAAGTTCAGAAGTTTGTTCAGATTATGGAATTTCTATTTTTGCAAAGTGTTTCTGGAGCTGCACTGCAGACACTTAACTGATGAACCCAACATACACTGAATGGGAGTTTGCTAAAACAAGTGACAACAGACTAGTAGGGGCTTTGTACAAACCATCATCCATAAACTTATTTGTTCAATGCCTATTTCGGCAGCTGATTCATGGGTGCATTAAAATCCCGCTATAAGACTGCACATTAGCCCCGGGTGCAAGCTCTTCACCCAACGGCGGGTGAGCCAATTGGGTTCCAACATGAGGTAGTTTGAAGCTGCCACAGAAAGAGGCACTGAGGTAGACAAAAACCATTACCTGACAAGGCACCAGAACCACATCTTGCACCCCAATTACCATTCAGAGATAGTAGGATCACTTCCCTGAGAATTATGTATCATTTTGACCCTACTCTCTGAATTAATTGGTTTCTTGGAATTCTGCAAGCTGATCGCTTGTTAAGGTTATTGGAGGTAAGGTACTGTGCCTGCTTAAACTTCAAGAATTGTGAACATTATCCATTAAGCACTTTGAGTGAACTCTCTGAATTTGCTTGTAAAGCTGTGTAAAGTTATTTTGTGAATACTCAAGCTAAAACAGACTTTGGGGATTTGTCCAGTTACAAAATTGGAAAAAAAGTGATGAGTTTTGAACACTGACCCACCCAATTCAAAATGCATAGAAAACTAAATCAAGATCTTAAGTCACCAATTGGATAGCAGGCACTTAAGCCAAATTGAAAATGATTAAAAAGGATGAATTTTTAAAACAAGAACTTCTCTCCTGGAATTAAGCTTTAACTTTACTTTTTTTTGCACCAAAAAGATAAAGTTTCAGATCAATACACTGCCTTAGAAAACTTCAAAGACCCATTATGATTTGAAAAAAACACTAAATATTAACTGATTACCTCATTATGAGCAACATGATCAAAAAGGTCATCACACGATAGATTAGCAAAGTTCACCAGGAGCCAGAAGGAAAAGAACTGGTTATCATAACCACATTTTTTTCTATCTAGCAGCCAGTGCAAAACCTACATATCAACAACCTCAAACAAAGTAAAAGATATTTTAAACAGTTTTAATTAAGGAAACACCCCATCTTTAAATAAGATTCAATTTGGTTGAGACTTATCTGCTATCCCAAAGGAACTCAATACAGTAATAACTGATTCATTTGGTTTGTAAAAATTGATACTTTTTTAAAGGTTGAATTTTTACTTTTAAAATGGTACCCCAAAGTGGGGTGACAACTGTGTGCTTGTATCTTTAAATTTGTGCTGAGGGAAAAATAATGGCTTCAAGAGATACATCTATGGCTGTACACCAAAAACTGTAACTGCATAAAACTCAAGAGCACAGCATTCAAATTACAGGAATTTTTTGTAGGTTTCAATCTAATTTTAAAGACAAAAGCCTATTTCATAGTTCAAAAAGGTGGAGAGATCAAATGTGCATTTCAAATTGATGGGTCCCTTAACTGGTTTGCATTAATCAATAACCACCGCTGACGAACTGTTTCCCGATGTGTAAAACAAAAGCCATTCTACACTACAACATCTAACCACGACATATTCAACTGACTGTCACAATTTGAAGCAGCACATTAGCCAGTTTCATCTTGAAAGCTAAACAGATTAATTAGGGAGCTTACAATAATGCAGAATATTAACATTTATAAACGGATACTGCTCTGCAAAAAATTGAATTTTTAATCTTAAGGTTAACCAAAAACAAGCACTTTTTTCCTCGGCTGGGACCTCAAATTTACATTAATGTTACCTCTCATTTCAGATTTCCCCATCATTTTACTGACTAACATGCCTCTTCCAACCTGCCAAGAACTAAAAAGTCTCGTTTCAACAAGCTCAGAGTAATGATAAAATTTGCATTAATTTGTCTGTTTTAATTAAATAGCAGCTCTTACACTTGAACCCAATCCATTGTGGTCCAGAATTAAGGTCCAGTTGCATTCAGAGTTCGGCCCAGTAGTTCATCCTTTTGCCTGATTTGGAAAGCTGGCCTAGGTGAGTTGATCTAAAATGAAGCCACACCAGTCTTTTGTTCAAATGAAGGAACCAAATGTGAAACCCCCCCAACCTTTTAAATACTTGGACCCATTTCCTTCCCAAAAGGCAACTGATCACACATTGTTAAAGGTGGAATGCATCACAGGTTGCAGACTTTTGCAAGCTGCAAACAATTGACAGGTAAAAGGCTAAAAAAAGGAAATGGAAATGGGATTGTGCCTTCACTCTGATTACCAAACTAGCAAGGCAGGTAAACTAATGGAATACCTTAGGTATGATGAAACTGGCTCAGAGTTAAAATTACGCAATTTATGGCTATAAACCACAGATTTTGCAAAAATATTCAGTGTGGTTTCTGTAAAATGTCAGGTTTATATGCTGCGATTCCTAGACTGTAAAAATACTGTATTTTCTAAAATCTGTACTTAAGAGAAGGCTGTGAAGGAAATCATTTGCATAAACTTAATTTAAAATAGTTTTAAAGAGACATTGTCTCATTTCTAAACTAATTGGTCACTTTTGGGCTACAGGAAAAATGGAAGATTCAGAGATGGAAATAAATCCAAGGATTCTACCAACGTTCCTACGACTACAGCATATATATAGGTGTATATATTTCCTCAACTATCAGCTACAGCCAGAATCCTGGCAGAATATTAACATAACAGCACAGTTGCAATCAGCAATTATTGCCAGTCCTTATGGGTCTTCACAAGTGTTACTACTGCTCCAGCGCACGACATACAAACCATTACAATAATGCCCTTTAAAGAACTGACCTTTTTTCTGCTTGAGGGGCCAGGACAATATAAATCATTGCCTAAAACTCATCAGTAAAGAACTGGTTAACTCAATTTCATTTTACAGTTGTTTTGATGAGAAAACATGTTGATGTTTTTAAATGAAGCATAGAGGATTAAAAATCTCCCCACTTAGGAAACTTGGCATTGAGAACCAATTAGTTAGGTGGCCATTTCGGTTTATGGCATCTGTAACAGTGCGTGCGCATCCAAACAGTGGCACACCAAAACAGGACCAGTGGACTTTGCTCACCCTGAACTTGTTTTTCTGTAGATTCCCACCTAACAGGACTCTGATTAAACAAGACCCAAAGAAAAAGTCTAAATCAGCCAATTCACACTTCCAAAGCAAAGTAATACTGCCTCTGAAACCAAATACAGCCTACCATTTCAGTAGGAAATTGATTTTATGTAGGTACCTGAGCTAGCAGTTGAGGTAAATATAATTTGATTATCCCAGGTGCCTTTTATACTTTGATCTTCAGGGTATCAAATAGCATCCCAAATTTTCCTTACACAAATACCCCAAATAAACAAACACACAGAAGAACCCTCAGCAACTTCTATGTTCACCATTATGTGCATCAGGCCAAAGAACATTACAGCCCAAAAACAACAACAACAAAAAAAAAAGAGGTACTTAGTTTACATTCAGGTGGAGCGTGGGGCTACATTCAGAAGAGTGTAGGGCTAAACGTACGAGATATTCAATATCAAATAATCCCTGAAAACAAAATGTATGCAGGTAGGCAGCCAAAACTTTTCAGTCACCCACAAATGGCCATTTTTAGGCTACAGAAGAGGCCAATAGTCTTCCTACCTGAGAGATTTTTCTTTAAATAAAGCTACAGGACAATTTTAATACTAAGAAACAAGTCTTTGGATTCAGGTCATAAAGGCACCAATTGCCTGGACACATTTGCACAGTTCCATGGAAATATCCAAACATTAAGTCAGCCCAACATCTGCAGGCAGTGAGGTAGGTCTATATATTTATGTAGTTTTGAAGTAGTCTCACAGCTCACACTTTACCATCATGAGGTAGATGACTGCAGCACAGAAAAAAAAAACCTGTCTTCTCTAGGGAAAACAATTAAGACATTGTCCCTGAGCAACAATTCCACAATATAGAAAATCAAAGCACACAGCATTATTAAAACAAGAGGATACGATTGTTGCCAAAGTCGACGACTACTATCAGTCCATCTGGCATCAGGGCTATTCCGGATGGACGGTCCATCTGTCCAAAGCCACTGCCTTGGGTCCCGAACTTACACAGGAAATTGCCATTTGGTTCAAAGATCTGAATGCGATGGTTCCTGGAATCAGCTACAATGATGCGGCCTTCTTGGTCAATAGCTACACCCTGAGGTCGGAGGAACTGACCGTTACTTGTGCCTTCAGAGCCAAGGAAACGTGCAGACTGGAAGTCAGGATGGATTACCAGCAGCCGGTGGTTGTTGAAATCTGTAACCACAAGGTGTCCTTCATGGTTAAAGGCCACTCCACGAGGAGAATCAAAGTGCTTCCACAATGCTCCCTCAAAGCCATATTTACTTACAAAATTTCCATCTGGGCCAAAAAGCTGAACTCTATGATTACGAGTGTCAGACACTAGGATCTTTCCATCAGTATTGACTGCAACATCCCATGGGTAGTTGAACTGGCCATTCTTGCTTCCTTTCTCCCCAAATTTAAGGATAAACTGTCCCTCAAAGGTGAACACCTGAATGCGGTGATTGTCCTTATCAGCCACTACGATTCGACAATTCTGATCACAGGCAACTCCAGCAGGACGATCAAACTGTCCAGGCCTGGCTCCTGCTGTCCCAAACTTGTGGTGATAGGTTCCGCTTGGTGTGAACACCTGAACACGGTTGTTGCTACGATCAGCGATGATAATGTAGCCTTCTTTGTTGACACAGACACCCCATGGTCGGCAAAGCTGTCCATCTTCATCCCCTTCTCCTCCAAAGGAGCAGATTGGAAGCCCAATTCCAGAGTAATTGCGACCTGCTTTGACAATTACTCGAAAAGGGCTGTTCTCAATATGCTGACCACGAATTGTCACTGAGACTACATGCTCTCCTTCCAGATGCGGGGAATAACTAACTGTGTAGGTGCCGTCATGATGATCAAGAACATCAGCACGAAAGAGACAGCCATCAGGACCCATGATAACAACCACTACCAAGTCACCACCAGACGATCTTCCTTCACCAGTGTGATCCTTTGTGATTACAGTGAAACTGCTCATTTTCCCACGTAATGCCCGTTTCAATCCTTCACCAGTTGCTGTAGATATTGGAGCATATGCACTGCTACTAATTATGCCCAGTGACTTGATGGCTTTGTACAGTACACCATCGGGTGGAATGAACGAAAGGGTGTCGTCGTCTTGAGGTTGTAGGAGATTCCGAAGTTTCTTCAAGTCTTGGATTTGGACAAACATTTGTTCTTTTGCCAAGAGAACATCCACATCACGCCCGTCCAATAAGGCTTTCTGAACACAATCTATAGTGCTTTCCAGCCTGGTTAAATTCTCACGCAGTGCTTCCACCTGAAGGTGCAGGGTTTTGGCCTTCATCTGCCGGATCTTTTCAACCTGTTCACATGGAAATTAAGGAAATTTTATTTGAAGTGCTGCACATTATTTTAGTGATTTCACCAACTACAAACAAGCAACTTTGACCACCCATCCTGTTTTTTCACCTCTGTGGCAAAACTCTTACTATGGAATAGTCTCAATTTCTTTACACACAAAACACAAAATAATACATTTTATCGAAAACACAGAGCCAAGTTTCAAATGTCAGACCATAGTAAAACAGCTAAATTAAAATAGAGTTCTAAATTCTCAACATTAAATCACAGTTTTATGTTATTGTCACTAGAGACACCTTACTGTGCATAAAATGGGTGCAGCAATGACATGTCAGAATACTTAACAGTCTGGAACACCCAGTTTCAAAACAGACTATATAAAATTGAATTTTAAATTACTTCGAATATTAATACTTCTGCAAATACTAATGCAACACCTCCCAGCAAATGTCAACTTCAAAATTGAGCTAACCTGTATCTCTTCCTCAACAAGTTCGCAAACTTGAGTTTCAAGACAAATTCCATGGATGCAATTTCATGTGGTCTCAAGTATTCCACTATTTTTAAAAATGGTTTGTATAATGTATATTAAAATGCCACCCAACAGTACTTAGATCATTCGCGTTCTACTAGTGAAATGTTCTAACGCCACACTTGTGAAGAATGATCAATTCCATAACACTGCTTACGTAATCTGGGCTATTACACTTTCTCCTCCCCCTCCTTTTCTCTATCTGAACTGTTGATTTAATAAATGAAATGCAGTTTCAAAAACTATTAATCTAGATTTGTGAACCCCATTTTTAAAAGTGTTTTCTGCTGTTCTCCCAAAGAATATCATCTTCCTCTACTACAATTCCAAGAACCTCCAATACATCACTCAAATTGCCATTCAATTTAATCCTTGCAAATGCAATGGATGCAATCTCCTGCTGTGATTCTTCCACCCTCCATCTAGTGAACCTTTGCCATAATGCCTCCATGCAAATACATTCTTTACTTAGATAATGAGGCCAAAACTGTACACAGTATTCAGAGTGCGGTCTGACTAGCGCCTTGTATAGTTTAGCAAAACTTCCCATTTTCATACTTCATTCTCTTTACAAGAGGGCCAACATTCAATTTGTCATCTTAACCTTTTGCAATTTATGCTTGAGAACTGCCAAATACTTCTGTGCTGCCCCATCTACAATCTCTCTCCATTGAAATACTCAGGTGCTCCTCTTCCTGCCAGGAGTTGGCTGACTTCTGGCCATCTTCCATGCTGTAAATTTCTACTATCTAACTATAGGCCAATTAGTTTAACATTAATGGCCAAGAATGAAGTTCTATTCAAAGAAACATGGGTTTTAGGAACCTTTAAAAGCAGATCACGTCTAAACTAAGAGTTCTCTGAATAAGGGAGGCTGGAGTGGTCGGCCTGATTCAAATCCTTACTCCTATCCTTCCTCCCCATTTGAGGATCATTTGTTGTTTTTGTTTTAATGACTGGGGTACTTAACAAAAAAAACAGGATCTTATTTGGAAAGCTTTCAAGATGGCAGAACAAGCAGCTGGCTAACAAGCCAAATGAGAAACCTCCATTTTGTAAATAGGAACAATGCATTTAAAAATGCAGTGATGCTATATTTAGAAATCTCAGGTTTGACTTCAGCTGGAATGTTCAGGCGCTGGAGAAGGCAGAGATGATGTTTACCGGAATAATTACAAAGAGAGATTGAAAAAGCTGTAATTAGTTTAGGACCCAGAGATGTTCAAAATTAGAAGCATTTTGACAATCAAAAACAAGCCCAAGAAATTTCCCCATGCAAATTAGGTTGAAAACCAAATGACAATTTTTACAAATTTTGAAAAAGAACAAACTTTTCTTCAAAAGGTTAGAACCTGGAGTAGAAGGGTGGTTATATCAGATTCCTTGGAAGCTTTCACAAAGAAACTAAAATGCGTTCACACAGAGTTAGATACAGAGGCATGGGATAAAATGCTAAGGGAAACTCGCTCAAACTAATTTGGACAGTTGTCACAAGTGTAACAAACAAAATTACCTTCTACATTAAGATTCCATCCCATTTAAATCTGCATCTTGAGCAGGTGTTAGATTCCAAGATTTGTTTACGAGAGAAAAGCTTCCCAGTATAGCATCAACATCAATACAATCAAGAACAGATTTAAGTGGTCATTCATCTGATTCCATGCTCTTCATGACTACAGGAGAGTCAAAGCAATTCAAGACAATTCTCTGATGTCATTTGAGGGAGACCACTACTTCTTTTCCCACAACCCATTGCCAGTGCAGGAACTCAAAGATAACGTGCACATTGTATTTGACGCTGCCAGCCATTGTTCGGCTAACGACAGACTAGAGTCAGTCTGGGTTTCAAAATCAGTTCAGATGTAGTACAACACCTAGCCCCATTGTGCAAGATACTGTTGTCCCTTCACACTCACTGTGTCAAACTCTTGGAACTCCTTTCCTAACAGCACTGGGAGGTATCCTTACACTCCAAGGACTGTAATGCTGCAAGGCAGCAGCTCACTACTACTTTCTCCAAAGCAACTAGGGATGAGCAATGAAGGCTGACCTAGCCAGTATTGCCCACGCCCTAAGAATGAATTAAACAAAAACAGCCCCAAAGTAACAACTAAACCAACAGACAAAGCATGACATAAAAGTGCATTGCAGCACAAATCAGGACAGGATGGGGTGGGGATGAAGCGGCAAAAAGAAAATTTGGTTTCCACTTGAACACTGAGCATTGGACACAAACAGAGATGCATCACGTTTTTCATTAAACTTCTCACAGCAAGCTGTAAAGAGAGTGTCTGACATTCACTGCTTAGTCTTGAGGTTGAGGCAGAAACCCTCAGCTCATTCAAGAGGAACCTGGTTCTTCACCTGAAAGCTCTGTAGCCTGCAAGGCAATGGACCAAGTGCTAGAAAGGGGTAAAGAATGTATAGTTAGTTTATTATCACAGCTCAAACGTGATGGACTAAGTTGCCTCTTCTTGTGCCAGACCTTTTCAATGCTTCTCGAAGTAACTCACCTTTCTCAACAGGTCACACTCACGTTCCTCGAGAGCCTTCTTATGCCGTGAAGTAACTGCTTTGACTTCTGATCGAATCACTTGAGCTTTCATCTCTACTTGTTCCACCATAGCTCTGACTTTCTCTATACTGAGCTGTTTTTTTTTTGGGGTCAGGAGGAGGAAAAGAATAGAAACATAATGAACCACAGATATCTTCCAATCTGTCTGCACAAAAACCCAATTTTCCCATGACTGCTATAGCACTGGAGGTCAATGTCTTTATATTTTTAAAGCTTCCCATAGCCAACTTTTATTGTTATACTGTGTTAATGCAAGGAGAGACAGCTTTTGTATGGGAACACTGGATAATGGGAATTGTTAAGCCATTTGAAGATTTGTAAAGGGGTTGAAGGAATTACACCAAGTTACAGATTTAGGAATTACGCAGAAATCTACATCTTCAGCAACATTGTGCCTTGTGCTGACAGATCCTAAAGAATGGGGATCAAAAATAGTAACTGAAATTTTGCCCTTCACTAACCCAGGGTAATGCAGCCAGCTGTAGCACCCCACTGCAACACAAGGGATCAGCCTGTATGACTCAATTTTCACAGATTTAACCAGCTGCATCATTATGTCATCTGTACACAAATGTTCTAACATGGACAGTTGCTGCATTAATCTATCATACAACATTAACAAGAAATTTCTACTGCAACAGGAGCTGAGAGTTACTAATGCAGAAATATTCAACCAGTCAAATTTAATTCCCAGACTACTTGACACCCAACTAAATTTTCAACATAAGCTGCAGCAGGGAAAGGAGCTGCTCAGAATGAACAGCAAAAGGATCAAATTCACTTTGGATTAGCCAGCTAGAAATCTCTATGTTCAGTGTTAACAGCTTGAAGGAGGGAACAGGTTGATTATCTCATTTTACAACAATCTGAAGTGTTTATTTTTAATCTAAATGGTTCAAATAACAAGCAGGAATGTTTGTGCACTGTGGCTCAGTTAAGTACCATTTGGAAAAACATTTCAGCAATTATCAAGGTCTCACTATTGTCATTTGGAACACTATTTCAGCACAGAAGCTTTCTTCCCATTTGAGATATCAAAAATCTAAACTTATTGCTTAAATCACATTCAAGAAATATTCCCAAAGCAGATTTATTAGCTGCATCACTCAAGTCCCTCCAATTCACTTCAGTAAAGTAGAACATCAAGGTATCTACAGTCAAGATAAGTTTAAAAATATAAATTGAGCTGCTTTCCCTTCCTGATTGAAATGCTAATTTGATAGCATGGTCACAGGTATTGGTGAACTGAACCCAATTCAGGAAGCAAACATTCAGATTTTCAAAGTTCTTCAGTTTTTGAATATTTTGGTTGGTAACACAATTAAGTGCAACTCCAACACAAACAACCCACATTATTAAACCCAGAACATGGTGTTCCTTGGTGTTGTTTGCTCCTTGTATGGGAAAATTAATGGGAAAGTACCACCAAAGAGCCAGAATGACAACTACAGCTACTTCAGCAGATAATACATGTACACCTGAGCAGTAGAGTGTTGCATTGTTGGAGATGCCCCCTTTCAGTGAGATAGTTAATTGAGGCATTTGCTTGGCCACGCTGATGTTACCCAGTGCCCAGGTCAGTGGCTAACCCTCAAATCAGTATTACATTAGATTAAATGTTCTTACATAATTCAACATCTCTATTTTCAAACTTCCCAAACAACCAAGTTTAACAGACAATTTCCTTTACCATTCTTCATTGTATAATAATTTATTTTTCAGAAGAGTGTGTCACAAACAGGATTGACAGTAAAGAGTCATGAAAGAAAAGACAGTAGCAACATGGATACAATGTTAGCTGAGTGGCAGGAAACATCAAGGGCCAATGGTCCTATTTCAGACTGAGGAAAGTATATAGAGAGCAAGAACTTCAAACACATTTTGATGCAACTGCAACCTTTATACAACCCTTTATATTCTTTATCTATTATAAATTTTGGGCAATTCTCATGACAGAAGGGAAACACCTCTTATTTTGCATGGACAGTGCATCTTCGAAGGTGCATTTGTTTCAAAGGTCCAATAGTTTGTCATTTAGATCAAACTATAGCTTCTTCGAAGACAGAGTGCAAACTTAAAATATTCAATTTATCCAAAGTTGACAAACTATTGGACCTTTGAAACAAATGCAAAAACAGGCAGGAAGATATCAAATTACTTTTGTTTTGAGTTTATTTTCTAATTTTTTCATTAAAAACAGCTGAAGCCTAGCTTAATTTTGACTGCATTTCTAGTCCTTGGTGGATTAACCATCTTTTAAAGTGATGAAAATGAATTACTGAAATCTACAACATCAACAAATTGATCCCTTTCAATGTGTGCAGAAAATTTCAAAATTTCAAGCATATTTCTTTTCCAACAGTTCAACAACTTGTTTGCAATAGCATTTTCAGAGCGCAATGCAAGTAATTTCAAAAACCACAAGCCCCTGTGGAGTTTAGAATGTACAGCATCAAGCTAGAAGCAGAATTTGAGCATTTACACAAAATGATAGATCATATTCCAAGTATTTGTGGGCAGAGAAGAATTGTCCCACAGCTTAAGGTCAACATCAGTCACTTTATTTAAAGGGAACTACCAAGAAATAGGAGCGGACAATGCAGCACCTAGAGCCTCCTTTGTCATCCATTAAATTCATGGCTTAACTTTTGCCTATTCCACAGGTCTACCCCATCCTCATATTTCTCAATTTCCTTGGTGTCCAAAAATTCAATGCATCATCCAGAGAGCTGCCTAACAGCCTGGTTCTGCATAGCCTCAAGTGATAGTATGCATAGTTTAGAATCAAAAGGGCATTACACGCCAATGCAATAGGATTTATTTAAAACACAGGCTAGCAGTGCACAGAATTGGAATAGTGAAGACAGCTGCCCACACAGTGCTGAGTCAACAGCAGAATTGCATAGTTAATAATGCAGACATGTAATATCTAAATCTAAAATAGTTGCAATTCCAGAAACAAACATGTCAAGGAACTATGCCGCTACTAGACAATTCTCTCCTGACAGAAGAGGCAATGCAAGCTTTGTTTTTTTAAAAAAAGAGAAAACAATTGGAAAACCAGCACACAGGAAGGAATACTACTCCCAACATTTTGTGAAGTCCTCTTTTACCACCCAAGTCAATTAATTTTATCAATTGATCTTCAGAAGTTGATTTAAACAAAAAGCAGAAAGCCTAAAAATTTTTTTTAAAGTTAGAGAGAGACATCAAACCAAATTAAAAATCAAGCTCACGATCAATGGATGCATACATATGGCCAGGGTTAAGGGATAAACTTTAAAAATTAAATTGAAAATAAAAAATAAAATTGTACTTTCTTATAGATTTCTAATTTCTTACAGACTAGAGTTCTTTACTCAGAATATTCAACAATTCAATAACTGGAGAGAAACGAGAGAGCGCAAAATAAAAGACAGATGAATGCAGAAGCTTCCAGCATTACACTTTCTCCTGCCAAACTCAAAGTCTTTAATAAACAGTCACTGTGGTTGGCTGATTAGCACCATTCCTCCCATGATCAATTCAACATCCAATCAACTGCCAGTCCTGTGCACAGCAACCACAGTCAGTTCATCTACAATGCCTTTAGATCAGTAAATAATTTGCATTTTATTCCAGGCCAGTTCAAACAGAGCTCTTGTTTTTGCTCTGTTCTTTCTTAAAAACAAGCTGCTGTTCAAAGTTCAATCCTCATTCTCAACCCTGTTCCAAACCAAAAAGAGATAAATACAAAAAGTGACAGTCTCTACAGAGCACAGGATGGAAGTATATTCTGATGGGCATTTGAGCTACCAGAATTGGGCTTGAGAAAAAAAAAATACCCTTATCATTGTCAGTAAGCTTTAACACTGTGCTCTCTAGAGAATATCTTAACCGTGCACCAAATGGCCATTTAAAACAAGCTATCAGTATTCATAACTCTCAAACACTTACCATTAAACCACTTTTCTCTGGATCATAGATAGGAGTGTCGAGGGCTGTTGACCCAGTCAAGAATGGGGCACCAAATCTCTAAGAACACGTATTAACTCAGGATGTGAACATCACCATCTCGACTATAATCCGTAATATGTCATTTCAACCAGAGCCTAGCGGGGTGCCAACTTTTAACTCAGCCTGAGAACATTCCACTTTGCAGTGACTAAACACTCAAAAACTACATAGAGACTAAATGAAATAATCCATTAGATTTAATTGAAAGCCTGTCTTTTTTCAACAGTAATGTTAGTGTCTTATTTTGACCAGTTACAGATCTCGAGAGAGTACAACAATTACCAAATACTAAATTTGACTAGGAGGTCCTAAAGAAAACTTCATCTCAGGTGTAGAATGCACGACTTTTTTAAAAAGTTCTTTCATGACATCTCATCAGGTCACCAGAGCAAGCATTTACTGCTCATCCCTAATTACTTCAAGGAGGTGGCAAGTTGCTTTCTTGGACCACTACACTCCATTTGGTGTTAAGTACATCCACATTACTAGTAGAAGAGACAAATCTGAATGAGGTAATGAAACAAGGGGCTGGAAAAAACTCAAGTCTGGGAGAATCAGAAGTTAACATTTGACCCTCCAAACCTGCATTTCTCGAGCACTTCTGTATTCATTTCAAATTTCCATAGTCCATTGTATTTTACTCTTTTGAAAATAGTTCAACAAGGATCAGCAAATAGCCACATTCCCATTATGATACCACTTAAAGGTCAAAAGCTTTCCTTCCAATGTGAACCTCAAGCACGTAATCTTAGCCTTATGTTATCAATCAGTAGTGTAGGAGATGATAGTGCTGAAACATCATAGGAGTAAATACTCTAAATCAACAACAGAAAATTCAACTGTCCAGCAATAGGTCTGATCAATTCCAGGTCACAAGCTAAACATGAAACTGCAGCCCCCATGTTGGGAGAGAAATGGAAGAGGTGTTTGTGGGGGGGGGGGGGGGGGGAGAGAAAGAGAAACAGAAAGGGGGGCAGAGAGAAGAGAGAAAGGGATGGGTGGGGTGGAAGAGAAAAGGCAGGTTTGCAACATGGTTTTTGTTAAAAAATAAAGATCCTAATGTGGTAATTTATTACATTCAGGTTTAAACAGGCAAGTTTTGATTTGTTTCCCTCCCAATCTTAACAGTCATGCAATCCTGCTGACACACAGGTCATGACCAACTCACTCACTTTATTGCTTCAAGTCCTATCCCACACAAATCCTTTCAGTTGATTGTCGACTCATGACTAACCCAGAAATTCCATAGCACTATGTTCCATCTGAGCTGCTCATCAAAAGGTCTAGGTTTAAATCAAGGGAATTTAATGTTAAGCCAACTGCCGACGTTTGTCTGCTGTAAGTTGTTCATTAAAAGCAGGTAAGAAGAGTGAGATCCATTTTAAGAATGATGGCCTATACAGAGCTGGGTGAGATTGCCGTGTATTCATTCCAAGCATAACAATCAAATTAGGTTCAAATAATCAATGCAGCCATCAAGAAAAAAAGCTTCCTCCTTCTGGTGTAAAGTTCATGCACACAGCTCCTAATGTGCAGAATTTTATGTATTTAACATTGTGTTTCAAACCAATTTTCTAAAAATCAACCAACACTACATTTCACAGCAAGGGAGTCTAATTTAAAACAACAAACTGCACACTATCTGCCTAACTACTGCTATAAGGAATGTCTCATCTGGTTCCAGTATACTTTTTTTCTAGTTTTCATCCCACAAGAGGAGGACAAAGTAGATGCTTTGATACACAAATGAGACACGCATCCAGTAAGCCACACACCAGTTACAGATCACCTTAGCATGTTTGCTTTCAAACGTTATCCCAGTTCTAAAATGTAGAACGATTGATGGTCTGAGTGTAATTACATAGCATGACAACACAACCACAGACCTAGGAAATGATCCTAAAAGGATTAAACGCTGTCAGCCAACATAGCAATGTGGCTCCTATAAAATCATATCCAAAGCCACAACTTTTCACTTTGAAGCCAAGGATAGAAATCTTGAGGTGGCTTTGATTCAGTTGCTTTATGATTCAAGTCCGTATGAAAGGGGCTCAGGCTCCAGGTCACAGGACCTTGCAAATGAAAAACAGGCTGGTGCCAATCACCACATGAGCAAATACTTGCGTCTTTATTTATTATTTTAATTGTTTTAATTCACCATAACACATTCACAATCACAAACATGGTCAAAAGTTGGCTTACTGCTCACCAGTGAGAAAGAGACTTCTTTGTGGATAGCTGTTGATCTAATATTGCACTCAAACACGGTGGCTCAGCAGTTAGCATTGCTGCCTCTCAGCACCAGGAATCCAGATTTGATTCCATCCTTGGGCGACTGTCTGTGGAGTTTGCACGTTCTCCCAGTGTCTGCATGGGTTTCCTCCGAGTATTCCGGTTTCCCCCCACATTCCAAAGATGTGCAGGTCAGGTGAATTGGCCATGCTAAATTGTCCATGGTTGTTAGGAGCATTAATCAGTCAGAGGGGGGTGGGTTACTCTTTGGAGGGTCAGTGTGGACTTGCTGGGCCGAAGGGCCTTTTTCCACACTGTAGCGGATCTAATCTAAGAAAAATCTAATCTGTTAGAGTCAGAGATGTACAGCATGAAAACACACCCTTCGGTCCGACCCGTCCATGCCGACCAGATATCCCAATCCAATCTAGTCCCACCTGCCAGCACCCGACCCATATCCCTCCAAACCCTTCCTTTTCATATACCCACCCAAATGTCTCTTAAATGTTGTAATTATATCAGCCTCCACCACTTCCTCTGGCAGCTCATTCCATACACACACCACCCTCTGCGTGAAAAAGGTGCCCCTTAGGTCTCTTTTATATCTTTCCCCCCTCACCCTAAACCTATGCCCTCTAGTTCTGGACTCCCCGACCCCAGGGAAAAGACTTTGCCTATTTACCCTATCCATGCCCCTCTTAATTTTGTAAACCTCTATAAGGTCACCCCTCAGCCTCCGACGCTCCATCAAAAACAGCGGCAGCCTGTTCAGCCTCTTGTAGCAGTTTGTAGCTTTCCATGGATACTGGCAACGGTCAGAAAAAAATGGAGCAAGATACTGGCTTTGATTGACAGTTGTATCATAGACTTTGGAGATGGGGACACAATCACAGAAAGCTTGTGGTCAGGGGATTCAGAATCTCAGAACTGATACAACCAGAAAGCTACTGAATTCATCAGGCCTGCAGTTTCAGTGCCATCCCTCTGCTTTCTCCCTGTAACCATGCACATTCTCTTTTCCAGTAGCAGTCTCATATTCCTTTGAATGTCTCCACCACAGTCAGCGTATTCCAGATCCTAACTATACACAAATGTTTCTTCACATTTTTGCTTCCATTTCAGATTACTTTTAAGTCTGCATCCTCGGTCTATCCTTTCATAGACGCAACATTTCCTCTTCATCTACGCAGTCTGATTTTGAATACTTCAATCTGACCTCCTCTCTGCCTTCCATTCTCCACGGAGAATAGCCTCAGATTTACAAAACTAATCTGCATAAATGAAATTCCTTTCCTCTGAAGCATTCTCATAAACCCCTTGTGCATTCGCTTCAATGCAACACAGCCTTCAAGTGTAACACCCAGATATGAATACAATTCTCCAGAGGCCAAACTAATGACTGCAGAAGCTCAACATAACCTTTCTCTTCTTAACTATGCCTTATTAATAAAGCCTCAGGTACTGCTGCATTAACTGTTCTCTCACACCTGTACTGCCATTTTTAATGTATGCACTTGTATGGCCTCTGCTCCTGTATCCCCTTTGGAGTCACCTTTTTTGAAGTCATGCATGGTCTTCACCTCTCCTTTCACTGCATTGAATTTTATCTGCCACTTGGCTGCCCACTTGCCTATGTCATTTTGAGGTTCTGCACTTCAGTTTACAACACTTCAAAGTTCTGCATTTTCCATGCATGCTGAAATTGCGCTATTGACTTCAAGCTGCAGAATGTTGTCCAACCTGCCAGAGAAAATTAGAATTCCTAGATAATGGCACAAATGATAATAAGCCATTGAATATAGTTTCACGTTTCAACAGCAGATTGGGAAAGTCTCTGAAAACTATTTGTATTTCACCTACAGTGAGAGCTTCAACATCATGTAGAACACTCAATCTGTGCTAATCAGAACAGACTGGTTAATTCTGAGCCTGTATTACACAGTAGAAGGGAAGAAATGATAAAAATCACAACAAAGTTATAATCCAACAGGTTTAATTGGAAGCACTAGCTTTCATAGCACTGCTCCTTCACCAGGTGGTTGTGGAGTATACAATTGTAAGAGACAGAATTTATAGCAAAAGTTTACTGTGATGTAACTGTAATTATACGTGGAAAAATACCTTGATCATTTGTTAAGTGTCTCATCTGTTAGAATTGCTAATGATCGTTTCACTTCCATATGTAAATTGCAAAACTTTTTTTCAAAGTTACATTCTCAGGTTAACTGTAACAATTGGTGTCAGCCAGATAAGATGTTGAAGGTGTTAGCCCAGTGTTCTGTTGTCTGAGCCATAATGTTTAGACTGATTCTAATCTAAAAAAACGAGTTAAGAGTATAATTAACACTGCAAGTACAAATTCACCTCACAAATGCGTATGTGTGCATGCAGGTGTGAGTGTGCACACGTGTGTGTCTGTCTGTCTGGGATGGGGGGTTGAGAGCGTCTGAGAGAGTGTGCGCTTGTCTCTTAGGAAGAGGAAACAAAAGGTGGTATTTTATTTTACACATCAAGGACAGCACTACTTTTATGGTTTATCTTGTGTAAATAAAACCAATGATTATTCATTTTGCTAAAACGTATATTCAGTCCACTTCAAACAAGAGCATTGTATGACCCATTCCAGTGGCTAGTGTACAAAGTAAGGTTCCTGAGTAATGATCCCTTGGTCTTACCATTATTTATCCAAATAAATAGATAATAAAGATTGCATGTTGGATCATTAAGCAGGTGATGGTTCTGTTGTTTGCATGCGACTGTTAAACCTGAACTGTAGAAAATATCAAGATTAAGATCTAAAAACACGAGTCTTTGATTACTATGTAGCAGCCTTTTTAAAAATACACTTACTCACACCAGGCTTGGCTCTGACAACACCCCATAACAACAGTTAACATATTCTGTCCATGTTCATGTGTTAGGTCACTGTAGAAGTGTACAGGAAAGCAAATGCCATTCATGGAACTAGAAAGCAGATTCCATTTTGGGAACTATACCCAGCAGGAAAAGGGAAGTTGAAAGTGACCTAAAATGAATGTCATTTCTTCAATCAAAGCTTCTTTGAAGGGCTGATATACTTCGGCAAAATGCCAGGGAAATGCAGATGTCGAAACCAGATCAGGTTAAGGGTTCAGTCTGATTTGCAGACATTACAATGTCAACTTCTCTGGTCAGATTGAGTACAGATTTTTAAGAAAAAGGAGATAGTAGTGGCAAATTTAAGACAAAATCAAAAGATAACAAATTCCACTCAATTTATAACTCATCTTTTTAAGCATCAGTTTGATTAGAGCCAGTATGATTGAGAAGCAAAGAAAATTTTCCATTTCAGTGGAGGCTGCTGAAACCGATAACTAATCAAATACATTTAATTGCTAATACTTGGAAGTTGCAGATTTCCCAACTTTTTTTAAAAAACAAATTGACTGTATAGCTAGAAAGAAATTAATTACAGGGAGATATGAAAAGGCATTATGTCCCATGAGGGCCCTTAAGAATTACTTAGGCAAAGTTCTCCGTTTTATTTCACTCCAAAGCAGAGTCTGCTCCCACACTACCAAAGAAAAAGTACATTTCTTGGACTTGCTATTCAACTCCCAAACTGCAGTTGATTCATATTAAAAACACGGTGACTCATCAAATCATGGGAGTTTACAGCCATATTACCACAAGAAAACAATTAACCACACTCAAAGATACTGAATTTTATTTTTATATATTATATACACACACGATTACAAAGCTGCATTTATCACAACGAAAGAATAGAGAGTGGACATATTCAACTTGTCCAATTAGCTGAGATTACAGTGAAAGCAGAGGCACTTTTGACTAAACAAGTTCAATTCAATCCTCAAATAGATTAACGTTCACTAAATACCATGAACCCTTGACTGGAAGTTTCCTTTCCAAGTAGTCTCAGGACAATCCAAAGTTAGCAATTAATTGCTGCCCCAACTTATTCAGCATAGAAATCAAACAAGACACTTCGCAATTTGTGCAGCTCAGTACAGAGGGGAGGGAGGAAGGGAGGGGGTAGAGGATGAATGGAAAGAGTATATTTGAAAATGTGTTATCAGAATTTTGTTGGACAAAGGATGCAGATTTCAACATATAAAGTACAGCTTTCTAGGGTCTAGTAGCTCTCAACTTGGTGAGAAACTACCATATTGTCACTCAGCTGCACAGAAATAAAGGGTGTTGGTTCAAATGGAGTAGCCGAAAACAAAACAAAATCAAGCACTAAAAACATGACTTATCTTTCAGCATTCGCCTTAAATTGAACCTCTTAGGAGATTCTATAAGTCAGCACATAATCTAACGATTCAAAAGGGTGAAATAGGCTTTCCAAGCCAAAAAGAAATTGAAAAGAGGATAACAAAGCCAAGCCTGGAAAGAACTTAATGACTAGTTACAAATTTGGGAATCAGCAACAGAGTAGTGGTAACAACCCCACTCACTTATAATAGCTCTGGTCCCAACCAAATAGGCATACATGTACATTTTCTACACCTACCCTGGTTCACAACAGGTCTGGAACAATGATCAGAATTTAGATGCAGAGAAGTGTCAACTTCTCACAAGGTGATTTTAAACAGTTTTAAATCTTGCACTTGCATGCTACATTTTCTGCTTGTCCTAATGTATATTTATAACACTGTCTTCATCATTAACTACAGCAGCATGTTCAGTGGTCAAATAGACAGTACACCAGGGTTTCATGCTCTAACTAGTAACCATTGGTGGAACGACACACTAACTTGGCTTTTTAAAGAAAAGACCAGGGTCCTACATAATGCCCCGAAACTCACCAGAATGAAATAATCTCCCAAACATGCAAGGCATCACAAAGTTACTACCCGCAAGGGACAGGGTATCACTCTAGGGCTTAACTTCAGGGAAGGAGACAAGAATGCTAGTATTTAAAAGCACTACAATGCTAATAGTTCATTGCCTTTTTAAAGAAGATATTTCAATTTGGCTAGATATGTACTATTTCCATAAAGAATGCAAAATCTGATTGTACATCGAAACCTAACAAGTACTCTATTCATCCCTCGGACCAGCTAAACCCAAACAAAAAATATTTTCCCAACAGTAAGCAATGTTTGAGCAAGATAAAGATTTGGTAGTACTTGCATGTAACATTTAAACAGCAGCACACAATAAATACACCTTAAGTATTCATTTCATTTTGAAATCACAAAAACGAAAAACCAGTTTGACACATTATGCACAGATCACGTTTGAATATTCAACTGAAGTGCACAACCTTTAACAACCCTTATTTTATCATGGTTTCAATCCCAAACAGGTTGAGATATGGCAGTTGTCAAAATCCAAGAAATGTTAGGGCAGTATAGTAGGTTTTAAATTAATTCCACATCTAGTGTTTAATTGCATTCTGGTGGTGACATCAAAATAGAAGTAAAAGCAGAAATCTATTTGTTGGAACGGAGGAATGCATCATGTAATGTGTGTCTAAACTAGACTCTAGTTCCATCCTTCACCACCTGTGTAAGTTCAAACATTTAAGGAAACAGATGTCAGCACATTTAAATAATTGATAGCTCAACCATTGAAAGAAGGTCTGAAGTTCAATTACTGGCCTGTCTCCAGTTAGCTCATCCTTGCCAGCTATCAGAACTAATCTCATTCTCTGGGCTAAGCAATGAATCACTGGCCACGTATCCAGTATGCAAACACAACTAAGCAAACCTTACCAGGTATGCACACTTTACCACCACAAATGGTTCAACTGTCATATTGGAAGGTGGAAAAAAGTTGTTCCAACGGAATATAGTATATTTAGACATAATTGAAACTTTATTGCTTCTTCAGGAATCTGATATAGGGCCTGTGCCCGAAACGTCGAATCTCCTGTTCCCTGGATGCTGCCTGACCTGCTGTGCTGTTCCAGCAATAAAGTTTCAACTTTGATCTCCAGCATCTGCAGACCTCACTTTCTCCTCCATTTAGACATAATGTCAACTTAGCTTAGGGTTGGAACCTGGGGAGTGAAACACAGGCTTCTTCAAGAGGTAAGCTGCAACCTGCGACATGCTCAGAACTAAATTTAAAAGGACTTTCTTTGAAGAAAACTTAAACATGCACACGAGATTATAAATTTATTGATATCAAACAAGGATACACAAACTGAAGAAAGCACAGCATATCTTAAGGGAAGGGTGGACTTGTAGCAAATAGAGCTTCAACATACATAGTTTAGAAGTATATTAGTAAACTTGCAAATGGATTTTAGGAACTCTGGGGATAGACAACCAGCAAAACTTCAAGTAGGAAGAAAGAATAAATCTAAAAAGGCGATGCAAAACGTGAGGCAGTTACAAGCTAAGCTGAAAACAGACCTGAGTTTGCAAACATGAAGTCCGACTGAAACAAGGGCAAAACAAACAAAGATTTATTAATACAAGAATGGTGGAGAATTACAACCTCTCTGTTTTGGGCTTAAATGTTCACTTTTACAAACCTGAATTGCCTGTCGTCCTTGCTGTGCATCTGCTAATAACTGTAGGGTAATTTCTTTGGAGTCCTGTACGGCATCCTGGAGGTAGACAAAGCTGTGCCCTACATGACGGCTCATTGTGCATTCTCGACAAATTGGGACAGCGCAAGTATCACAGTACAGACGCATCACCTGGAAAGAGGAGAGGGTGACAATTTTAGTTAAGTTAAATAAATGAGATCAAAATTGAAACTTGCTTTGAGCAAAACATTGAGAAAACAACAAATTCTAAAACTCTTGGAAAAGCAACTCCATAAATCAAAATAGCACTAACATTTCCAAAGAATACTAGTATTCCAGAATGTGCAGAAATTATCTTTTATCTCCCAAAAAGCATTGCTTTTTCAGATAAAACAATCTTCAGTTTATCTTTGTTGTGCACCTGATGTCCTATGCCAAGGCTGGTGAAACAAACAGAGGGATCCTCTAACTCCCAAGGGCAAATTAGTAGGTAGCATGAAAGAGTCTACTCGGAGACTACAACTGCTTTGTAGTAAGTCCCTTTACATCCCATTTCCCCCTATGGCAAAAGAATGGTCTGCACTTAGCATTGCATAAAAGGATAAGAGAAAATATGAACAGAGTGGTAGTATGATTGCACTGCTTAAGTTCCTGAATGGTCTTGACAGGATGAATGTAGGAAGAATATATGCTGGAGAAACAGTGGAGATGAAACAGTTTCTTTTGTTCTTCAGGGTCAGCCCAGAATTTGGGACAATCATTTGAAAATTAGAGTTCATTCTCAGGACATAGATGGGATATTTCTCCCCCTCTACCATTGAGGGGCTCTGGAACGGTCTCAGAAGATTGTGAACATGAAGTTTTAAGTATTTGCAAGAGGTAGATTGATTCTTGGTAGACAAGGGAATCAAACGGTCATTGGGGGTCGCTGTAATTCAGAACAAACAGATCATCCACAAACTCCATTGTCGAGCAGACTTGAGTGGCCAAACTTGTTTCTATTTCGTATGTTCGAATGCCAGTATTAACCCTCACCTTGCTCCCCCACCCATATCTAAATACTAGAAATAAAAATGCTGAGAAATTTAAGGCAGAATTAAGCGGTGTTCCTCACAGCTCTTACTGCTATCACAAGAATTAGCATGTTTTCTTTTGCAAAGCTTCTGGAGTCTGAATGGTCACAACTCAAACCACTAGAAAAACGCACTGCAGAATTTCAACACATATGAACACAATTAAATTAGGAAATACAAAAGTGAACTATTATTATAGATAAATTGCAAGCTCCTGATAACATTCAGCTGACTGCTAACTGAATTCAATGGAGAAGGAACAAATGCATCCAGGAAACAGATTTCAAGTTGGGTTAAAGATGTTAATATTCTTTCCAATTTAAAATATCCGTTCTCATCTCTAATTCCGTGGAAACAAAGTTCAGATATACATAGCTCCTTAGCTTAGTTTGATGCAAAAGCCTCAGCCTCATTGCACTGGCAAAGTTTCCATATTTGGCTCACATAATCCGCTTGCTCTACTCTTACCCTACTCACTCGATTCTCATGGATGATAAATCTAAAATTGGAACAATTGAGTGATGAAAACGTGAGACTCCGGTTTCCCCATCGTGTACACAAGTACTACTGACTGCATTTGCAGGCTCCACTCCTCCCATGCAAAACTCCTCCCATTAAAAAACCTAAAGCTATGAAACTGTGCCTTTCATCTCTCCTGAACAATTCTTCAAAGCTTTCAGCTGGCTTCTACATTAAAGTACCACCTGCTGTCCTTGAATGGCCCTGATATCTAAATTTTAGGGGGGAAAAAAAATCAAATCTCGTATTAACTGAAATCAAACTAAATCTAGTGAAAAGTATAGAACTTGAGGCATTCCAGTCACTTACCCACAATCCAAAAGAAACCACACTAAATACTTTCAAGACCCAGCGAGACTACCAACTAACCAAGCTGAGTAAAATCCTGTATTGTGTGGAATTACCATGCAAAACAAAAGCTCTATTTCCATCAAAATTCTTCTTGGAAAAGTGGGGAACAAAGACAAGGAAACATGATCAGGAGGTCAAGAGAATCACGTTTCACCCCTTCCTCCAAAGCAGTACAGCAAAGGAGCATACGTAAAATGCCTCAATGAAACCAGTGCAAAGAAACTGCTAAATTCATGAATGGCTCCTCTGGTGATCACACAAACACAGCTTTCTTTCAGCTTCTACTTTTTAATAAAAAGAATATGATAGGATGCAATGTTTCTGAAATCTAATAGTGGCAGCATAATGGAGTAGTGGCACTATTCATGCAAAGCACCAATAAATTTCACATCTATGCCGAGTGCTGGTATTTTAAAGCTGCAAGATTATTCTGAATAAACAAAAGACTGCCTGAAACTTGAGACATTTACCTTCTAGAACTTAAACGGTATTAGGTCATATAAAATGGTTTAGATTTTGTACAATAATGGGCATAATGACATCAAGGATAAATTGCACTGTGGCACACAGACTGATTTCAATTGCTGCATGGAATGCTCAAAGGCACTTCACAGGGCTATTGTAAAACAAAATGACATACAGTCACATCCCAAAAATAATGCATCATACGAGTAAAAGCTTGGTCAAATACGAAGGTTTAAAAAGAGTCCATTAAAAGGAGGAAACCAAGGTGGAAGGGTATAGGGCGGGATTTGAGCATTTGCAGCCTCGACAACTTAAATTCTAAGTTTTATGATCCAGCCCCACTAGCTACCTGACGAAGGAGCAGCACTGCAAAAGCTTGTACTGTACTTCCAAAAAACCTGTTGGACTATAACTTGGCGTTGTGCGATTTAAAAAAAAACACTCTGGGTATGTCACCAATGAAAAAGCAATTATAACTAGGAATGTAAGAGAGGCCAGAATTAGAGAGAATGAAAATCTCTTTCATCGTGTTGGAGACTTTCTAACTTGCACAAAGCTAGAAATCAGCCTGATATTTCATGAAATTATTTACGTTTATCACAAACATAGATGGATTCTAAGAAGAACTTTTAAACCAAGATAGTCATGCCTGTTTTCAAATTATTTTCCTTTTAACTCCATACAACCTTCACACACAATCATGGATCAGTCCATCAGCTTAGTGACATCTACAAAGAACAGCGCACAATATAAAAAAAGTGAGGCTGTTCATTACATTCTTTTCATCTCTAAATATACCACCAGATGCATCAATTTAGAGGGATCTTCCAAAGTGATCCTTGAATTGTCACTACACAATTCAAAAAATGCATAGATGGCAACTTTTTTTTTGAAAAGCTTAGTCTATGGATTAATCTAAACCTTGAATATGCTACGTAACTCGTGCACTGTCTTTGCTGAATAGCAATCATTTTAAACAGTAGCTTTGAAAAACTTCAGGTCAAACAGGAATGCATTTATTGCAAACAAATACTCAGTTTATTCTCAAAGCTTAGCTTTTCCCTCATTAAATTTTTTGGCCATTTTTTGCTTTTTGAAATTCTCTCAAATCATCTAGCCTACCACTAATCTTTGCCACAGTGGACATTTTCTCTTTCATTTTGATGTTATCATCAACTCCCCGGTTAGTGAGGGTTAGCTTATCCTCTTTCTAGAATCCTCCTTCCTCACTTATTTTCTTAAATGCCTGCCATTCCTGGTAAACTCCTTTCCCAGTCCACTGCCGCTAGCTCTGCCACATTCCTGTATAATTACCCTTTATTTAAAACATTGCACATTTGTTTCCAACCCACGTTCATCCCTCTCAAATAGAGTACTAAAGTATGCCATGTTACGGTCACAGTTTTCTGTGGGATTTTTAAAAAACTGGCATTATTTATCAAACCTGTCTCATTACATAATACCAGATCCAAAACAGCCAGATTCCTAATTGAATCCACAATATATTTTTCTTGGAAAGTGTCCTCAGGCTACCTCTGCCAACCTGACTATCCAAATCTACCTCTGTAGAAGTGATGTACTTCTTCTAGTACATAGTTGCACATGCACAAAAAGCACCAGTATCCAAAAGCCCTATTGCAAGCATAGATGGACCCATGATGATAAAATGCACTGCTTTTATTTTCAACGTGTACTTATTATCCCCTGCTTTGCTCTGTCCTACAACATAGCTTGATAGGGGGTCTATGCACTACTGCTTATTTCCACCATCTGGCTTTTAGATCTTCTGATCCAAGATAATTTCGCTATTATACTTAATGCATTCCTTCCTAATGTTAGCAAAGCATGTTTTCCTTTTGCAATGTCACAATCCTGAATATTTAATTCTCCTTGTAACCATGTCACTGTAATGGCTATAAGATCACACATTTGTCCCCGAATTTACTTTTGTTCCAAATGCTACTTACATACAAATAAAAAGCAATTGATTTTGTCTTTGTTTTTTTTCCCTATCTTTGACCCTATTTACTGTTGCTTGGTACCCATTATCCCTTTGTTTCACTCCAAGTATCAATGTTTACACCTTGTTCACATGTTTTAACAAAGATCAAAGTTTCAGACAATTTACAGTCCTTACTTGAGAACAAATTTACATTTTTAACTGTGCTTCCAATCTTGAAACTGTAGTTAGTTTGGAGAACAGGAATTACCTAAATATAGATTTATAACCACAATGTAAGCAAAGCTAATGATTTTATGATTCCACTGTACATCGAGAAGGAAGAATAATATAATTCAGTTATCAGGATTTTAAGTATATAAATTTGGATTTGAGCCAGCTAAATTAGTACTGGCAACATCCCAGCTGTTGTGAACACACTGTATTACACCATGAACAATGGTTTGTGGTTTTATAAAGCAACACCACACCATGAGCTGACTGTGCTCAAAACTAGAGATTAGGATTACTTCAGCAACCCATGTTAGCAGCTTTCCCAAATTCAGCTGCCAACTGGTTACCAGTTTAATCTTAGAAAAGACAGTGATATAGTGGTAATATCACTAGTATTCGAGAAACCCCGACTAACACTCTGGGGATAAGGGCTTAAATTCCACCACAGCTGTTCACGGAGCTTAAAAATAAAGACTGGAATTAAAAGACAGACCATGATAACGCTCACCAGATTGTTGAAAACTCAACTGGTTCAATGTTATTTGGAGAAGAAAATCTGTCATCTTTAGGCTAGCTTACATGTGACCCCAAAGCTACTGAAATATGATAAGAGGACTCCTCCTGCCCTCTGAAGCCTCGCAAGCCACACAGTTCTAGGGCAGCCTGAGCACTTACACCTTGTTTTAAAAAAAATCATAAATGTTATTTCTGTAAAAGAGGCGAGGTGAACAAGTATATTTTGATGTGTTTGATTCTCAACTTCCCTCTGAAATAGCCATTGTAAGACACTCATTTTAAACTGCAATTTCAAGTTGGCGGGTAATAAATGCTGGCTTAGCCAGCAATGCCCACATCCCTCAAACAAATATAAGATTATAATTATTTCATATCCATCCAGTTTCTTACTCTCTCTTTTTCTAACAGTCTGGATTGTTAACCTAATGCAAAGTTATAGGCAGTTTTGACTCAGGTCAAGAATGATCAGAACAATACTAGCCACAGACTTCCATTCCAACAATTGAAATAAGACTGAACACAAATCCAGGGATGAAGCAACAACATTAAGTGCAACTTAGTAGGAAGAACTACCAGTAATTCTAAGGAGGAACACCAGTGAGCTATAATTCTTAAAGTCTTCAGGCTAAAATGCATGTCAAATGTATTTCAGTTCAAAACTTAAAATGTGGTGAAAGTTGGAATCAGAAGGAGGTTGCAAAAAGAGAAAGTCTGAAAAATGCTGAGTTTTTTCAAAAATCCTCTGCCTACCACAGCTTGTTAAAAGCTTTAACCTCACCCTGATAGCAATCTGGTTACAGTATACAAGTGTTGTTCTTTCTAACTTTTCTTCAACCTCACTGCCTACAGGGTGGTACAAATACAGGAACATTAACTCCCAGTTATTGACACTTCAGTATCTGGATGTGAGCCAGCTTCAACTGTTCTGGAAACATGCCTGGGAGTATTTTCATTATCGACATGATTTTCAGTGCTAAAATTCATTGGTTGATGAGAGAAATCGAGGAGTAAAATAGGAAAAATCCAAGGGATTGAAGGAGTATACATGGCTTTCATTTAATTTCCTTGAGTTAGGGACAATGTAAACTTCTGATAAAAGACAGGATGGTAGCAAGGCAAACACTCAGCACCTCAACATAAATTATTCTGCCCTATTGAGAGATTATCGCCTTCTCTAGACAACGACAGGAAGACTATACGGTCAAGGACCGTGCCAAAACTGTTTGCAGAGCTCCAAGCTGAAGCAAGATGATTGAATTTGATGCAATTATTCCATTGCTCCAGGGGACAACCAGCTACTTCAAAAAAGGCTGAACACCAATGATAGCAATACAAGTTATGTCTTAAATCTCTACACCACTTCACCCTTTTTTAAAGTCTAAGAGAGATAAGATTTTTAGCTAGTGCCGGGTTGATGAAGGGATGTCAATCTTAGTTGAAGTGACAAATTAGTTGAACAGAGAGAGGGGTCAAAGCACTAACTTTCAAAGCAAACTTTTCATTCCTAATAATCCCATCTCAAATGTGAAATGATGAGGTAAAGTGTTGTCAACGCTTTGTGCAAGAGAAATGGATGCGAACCCTCCTCAAACATCACCCATAGGCACTCCAAGACCCATCTGCCAGCTGAAAAGGCAGCTTGTGCGTCCTGCCTCCTATTTTGTATCCTAACTAAACTTCAAAAACACCAATGCCTGCTTTTAAATCATGTTTTAACCTAAGGATAACTGACTTAGAATAATATTCAACTCACCAACATTTCAAAATTCTCATTATTGCATTTTAAACCGTCCGACAACATAATGGCGTTAAATCTTCAACTTCCTTCTTGCATATTACCTCAACCCTTCGGCTAAGGGCTCATACACTGGAATTCCCTCACCAGAACTGACCCACTTGCCTTTCAAACCCTCCACAAAATCTATTTCTTTGACCAGAGTTTTTGACAGCAATCATGGAGGAGCTAAATCCTGTCCTCAACCAAGTTCACTGGAAAATGATTAAGAACCACCGTGCTTACTTTCCCCTTAGTTAGCATCAATCAGTTATCATACCTCATCTTCAAATTAATGAATCTTTAAGCAATAAATGAAACATTAATTTCAAGATCAGCTCATTTTTCAAAAAGTAAAAAGACTCGTCCCATAAAACAGACTAAATAAGACCATCTGCAGTAAACCTAGGCCTTGCGCCTCCTTGACTAGCTAGAGTCTTACACTAAGCACACAATTCAAAGAAAAAGGCATGTTAAGGTCACATCCTCGGGAACACAAGGTCACCAGTGACAAAAAAAGTGCCATGCATTAATAACAAATGGCAGAAAGGCATTAAAAGCAGCTGCCATTCTAAGTTACTTAGTCACTCAGTCCTAGAAGTAATCGAGGATACACACAAAGCATGGAAGGCAGTGTATAATTCACATTGCTAGTTGTATTTCTGGCAACATACCAGATTTCTAGTGATTTCATGATTCCTGGGTCATCCTGTTTCTCCTTTATCAAAATGGGGAGAAACTTGCTTGACATTCTGGAAGGGGAATCCTTCAAAAATTACAAATTAATTTCTCATTGTATGGAGGATGCAGTTTTTACTTTCTGAGAGGGGGGGAAAATAAAATTAGTTAGTGGAGTAAAGTCTAGAGATTTACAGCATGGGAAACAGACTCTTTGATCCAACTCTCCCATGCCAACCAAATACCCTAAATAAATCCAGTTCTATTTGCCAGCATTTATCCCTCTAGTTCCTTCCTATTCATATACCTCTCCAGATGCCTTTTGTACCAGCCTTCACCACTTCCTCTGGACGCTCATTCCATACACGCAACACCAGTGAAAAAGTTGTCCTGCAAGTCCCTTTAAATTCTTACCCCTCTCACTTTAAACCTATACCCTCTAATTCTGGACTCTTCCACTCCATGAAAAAGACTTGTCTGTTCATCCTATCCAAGTGCATGATTTTATAAACCTCTAGAAGGTCACCGCTCAGCCTCCAATGCTGCAGGGAAAATAGCCACAGCCTACTAAGCCTCACCCTATAGTCCAAACCCTCTAACCCTGGCAACCTTGTAAATCTTTTCTGAACCCTTTCAAGTTCCACAACTTTCTTCCATAGCAGGGAGACCGGAACTGCAGGTACTATTCCAATAGTGGCCTAACCAGTGTCCTGTACGGCCACAACATAACTTCCCAATCCTATACTTAATGCACTGACTGATAAAGGCAAGCATATTAAATGCCTTCTTCACTATCCTATTACCTGCAACTCTATTTTCAAGGAACTGTGAACTTGCACTCCCAAGGTCTCTTTGTTCAGCAACACTCCCCAGGACCTCATCATTAAATGCACAAGCCCTGCCCTGATTCCCATTTCCAAAATGCAGCACCTCATTTGTCTACATTAAACTCCATCCACCAGTCCTCAGCCCATTGGTCAAGATCCAGTTGTACTGAGTAACAGTCTTCACTATCCACAAAATCTTCAATTTTGATGTCACCTGCAAACTTACTAACCATGCCTCTCACCTATATAACAATTTTTCTTGGAAAAGTGATAATATTTGAATTCCAGCTCAAATTACTTTTCCAATTCAATTAATTCTTCAGTTGAGACTTTTCACTAAATAACTTTTGAAATGCACCGTATTGACACCTCAAATCTTCAGTCCTGTCAATACAGTGCATTTCAAAAGTTATTTAGTGAAAGACCTTCAGTGAAGATCTTCAGTGAAGGTTTGAGATATTATATCAGTATACTGACCCTCCCTTTCTAAATAATTTAAGTTTCACATCAGTAGGTTTTCTTGTTTCTCAATTATGCATTCCAATTCCACGAATCACATTTCATCTCTGCAAGTTACAGATAAAAATTAATTAAGTCTCTAATTATACTGGCAGACTCAACCAATTATTCAGGTCATCTTTGTTTTAACATAAAATTTACAATCTGGCACCCAAACCCATTTTATTCAGGCTTCTGTGCAGCTGACCAATCATTCAATTGGTGCAAGTTCAAAATAGGTGCCATGAAGTTAAAAAGGACAATAGTTTGCAAATCTTGTGGGGCTTTATTATTTAAGCTGAAAATGTGTTGCTGGAAAAGCGCAGCAAGTCAGGCAGCATCCAAGGAACAGGAGAATCGACATTTCAGGCATAAGCTGAAGGACTTATGCCCGAAACATCAATTCTCCTGTTCCTTGGACGCTGCCTGACCTGCTGCGCTTTTCCAGCAACACATTTTCAGCTCTGATCTCCAGCATCTGCAGTCCTCACTTTCTCCTCCTTTATTATTTAAGGCCAATTTATAATAATTTCAGAGTACGTTAAATTTAAGGGATCTTAAAGGGAACTTTGAAGGTGGAATGGTAAAAAAAATCAAGTCAGTTTTTAAACAGAATACTTTAGTCATACTGTACCAGTTCATTACTGGTTGATTTAAAAATGGATGGCAAGCAAAGTAGTTAGCCTTCACACGAAAGGAGGCTGTCATGTACCCAAAGCTTTTTGTTTTTTTTAACCAAATGTGAATTTCAAAACTTGTGAATTGACCACTCAAGGTGAAGAATGACAGCACACAAAGAACAAGAATACTTCCCACTTCGGTTATCTAGTGTCAATACTATTTACTCCCACTGTCAAGACTTTCCTCCTGTGCTCAACGAATACAAACTGTGCCTCCACTGCCAGAGTGACGCGGGTTAATTTATGCCAAGATCGATTTAGTCCCAAAAATCAAGAATCTGATTGAAACTATCCACAGGAGTGCATCTTGAATCAAACGTACCATAAATCCATCCTGATCACATTAATTAATTACATTCTAAAAGCAAGAGTGTGCAGATTTAACCACCTGCATTAACAAAATGCTAGAAATACTCAGGTCTAGCAGCAACCATGGATAAAATGTTTAAGGTCTTATGAAAATGTTGACTGGAAATGTAAACATTCTCCAAATGTAATGTCTGATCAGATGTGTATTTTCAGCAACTTGTTTTTATTTGCTACAACTGTGCACTTTTCACAACAGCTGAAAAAAAGGAAGGCAATCAGAAAGTACCCAAGAGCCTTTTTTCTCTCCTCTACAGTGCTAGCAAGCACCTCAATCCAGTGATAGATAAGCCACATTACACCAAATCCTCCTTATCCACAGGCATAGGCATAAGTACGACTAATGGATAACAGAAGTGTGGTTGCCACTCCTACGTAGCTCTTCCATGTACAAAGATTATCAGACCAGACAAGTCAATGAGAAAACAAAAACTATGCTGCCTGGACCTGACCTCATCCAAATCATTCAATAACAAAGGTGAAGCACACATTAACAGTTCCAACCTTTATAGCCCACAAAACAAACATTCTGTTGGTACTTCAGCAGGTTTGCCTCACCCATTAACGCATACAGATTCTATGTTTCATCAGACATCCTAGGATACTGAGAAATAACTGAAATTGGTACTGATACTGAGTCAGTACCAATTTCTAAGGTGCTTTCTAGATATTCTTGCAAATAGGTTCATAAACATCATCCTGAAAACAGAATCAATTGTTAAACCACAGACGGCCATTTAGCCCATACATTAGTACTACGTTATATAGAGGTACTAATGCCCTGCACTTTTCCTCCCCCTACTCACCCTTCCACATTCTTATCCAAATAATCCTCCAATGTCCTCTTTCATGCCTTAACTGAACCGGCCTCCACCACATTTCCAGGCAAAATTTTCCATACTGAGTAAAATATTTTAAATCATTTTCCCCTTACTTATTTTGCAAATAATTTTAAATCTATGCCAACTTGGTATTATTCCTTTTTCAAGCAGAAAGTGTTTCTCTCCAATTATTCTACCAAGCCCACTCATTTTGAAAATCTCTAGATGCCTTCTCTTCAAGAAGAGTTCCAACTATTCTCATGACTCAAGTTCTTCGTCCCCAAAACCTTTTGTAAAACTATTTTTCCACATTCTCCAATACAGTCACATCTTTCCTATAATATAGCACCCACAACTGGACACAATACTCCAGCTGAGGTCTAACAATTGCGCTATAAACTTCAAAATCGCCTTGTTCTTGCACTCTATGCCACTATTAAAGCCAAGGATACTGTATGCTTCATGTAATTATTTAGGCATCAGAACCAATGAGAAACAGTAATAGATGCCTGTCCAAGATAGGGAGAAGAGCATCAATTCAGCCAGGTACTTTTTCAGTTACACCTTTTACAAAAGGCAACATAGGTATTTATTGATTTGTTGCCCTTGCCTTGAAAACACTGAGCACCACATGTGAAGCTAACACAAACTCCTGACAATTCTGAGAACATAGGTAAAAACAATGACTGCAGATGCTGGAAACCAGATTCTGGATTAATGGTGCTGGAAGAGCACAGTATGGCCACCTGTGACAGCATGGTATTTTGGAGGATGTGTGGGGTTGGAGAAACCAAGATAATTTTCTATACAACAAAAGCAATTAGCACTTTGTCTTTTAACTACTTAATGTAGATGCTAGCAAACTTACTTCAAATCATTAACCATAAACAAGATGCTTCCTACACATGGAATGCAACTAGGAGTAAGCAATGGCAGTTGGCGCAACTGTAGTACTGCTCATCATTAAAGCAGAGGAATACCACATGGGAACAACTGCAATGCCAGAAGTGTAAAAATATGAACTATGATGCATTGTTAACTGATTCACAGGAATAAACCTATATATAGGTTTTAACAAAGTGCCTCCAGCACAACATTAAACTTAGTTCAGCACTATGGGGTCCCTCCTCTACGCAATCAATAAAACTGTACAGATGCATTCTGTGAAGCAAGGTCACATGGAGCAGAAGCTGCTGGGAACTAAGAGCTTTAGAAATATTCAAGCAAGCAAAATTCCGTCAAATTAGCAATGTCGATCTGTAAAAGTCAGATCTAGAATGGTAGTTTGAATAAGCACAGCATCAAGATAAACGTTAACCCCCCACACACTTTCCAACTGCAATGGAATACAAGACTGCAAGATTCCACAGTCGATAAAGCCCACCAAAAAGGAAGGAACAACATAGGTCACATGATATGGTCATCGCAGGTTCAAGACCAAATGCATTCTAATTACAATGATCACTACCTTCTTCCACAGAATTGACCACCAGTGAATATATATACTTTTATACTAGATCACTAGATGCCACCCTAGTGATTTCTCATTTTGTTCAATTAAAATTCTTATCTATCCAGAACAGCCAACAACTTGGTATTACGTAAAGATAGAAAATAGAAGGAGTAAGCCGTTCAGATCTCAGGAATAGACAGCGAGAGGTCTGATTTTTATGAGGAGTGGGTAAGGTTGTGCAACTGGTTCCCAGATTGTCTGTAGCTACCTTTCCCCCCATCCCCACATTTGTCCCTCGGTCATCAGCCCCCTCCACATTCCTGATGAAGGGCTTATGCCCGAAATGTCCACTCACTTGCTCCTCGGATGCTGCCTGACCTGCTGTGCTTTTCCAGCACATTTTTTGGCTCTGATCTCCAGCACCTGCAGCCCTCACTTTCTCCTGTAGTCAATAATGTTCAAAATGGCAGGAGAGCTCAACCCTTTGGAATATGCAGGTAGTCAGATTAACGATTTTGCAGATGGCATGAGAACTGCGTGGACAGTGAGGAAGGATATCAAAGGATACAACAGGATATAGATAAGTTGGAAAGTAGGGTGGAGAAATGGATAGCAGAATTTAATCTGGATAAGTGAAGAAATGCATTTTGGGAAGTCAAATATAAGAGGAAAGGATACTGCAAATGACCAGACTCTCAGTAGCATTGATATCAAGGGATTTGGCATCCAAGGCCATGGCTCCCTGAAAGTGGCGACAGAAGACTGTTAAAGGCAGCATTAGGCACACTTGCCTTCATCAGTCAGAGTACTGAGTATAAAGGTTCGCAAGTCATGTTGCAAATCTATAAGACTGACCCTAAAAGATTGGTCACCTTAGCACATTTCCTGCTCCAAATCTACATCACAACACTGCCAGAAACAATGGACTGGGCTGTGTGCTGTGCGCACTGGAAGCTCCTGATAATAAGTCTGCGGAGGTCAAATACCAAAGATCTGCCAGTGCTCATAGCTAGTCATCCGATAATGTATGTAAATGGCCACATATCCTCTGCATACTTCAATCAGAGACAATGACCCAAAGACCCAAGACAAACAACATTTCATAGTTCCATCAGGATTGCTCCAACCATTTCTCCAAAGTGATGGAATGCTTGTCCACTTAAAATCCCAGCTTTTTAAGCAAAGTAATTGTAACCTTGTTCATAGCTTTAAATTTTGGAGATGTGACTACAAATCAACACTTCAATATTGAGAAAGAAACCAAACAAAGTTTAATCCCATCTCAAACTCTAACAACCAGAGAAACATTCACTTCTCAAATCCCATCTGACATTAAATTAGGAATGACATGGTAACCTCAATGCAAAATATCTTCATCCTCAAATTGTGTGCCATTCCCATTATAGAGCAGCCATCTATTTGCATTAGTATCATACACATCTAACAAAACACAATCATGCCACTTGATCTGCTCACCATGCCATCTGACTACCCACCTTCACAAACTTTGACATGATTTCAAGAAAGGAGCATAATCACTTAACATCTGAACTATGAGGAATCACTGCTTTTACTTCCAAACAAAACACTAAATTTGATACAGTTTTCACATTCTTCAGGAGAAACAAAGTCTTTAAGTACTTCATCTACAGTTGCTAGCAACTAATTTTGGTAAGGTATTGGAACACAATGTTTGTTAAAACAGAGCTCGATTGTGTCCACCTGCCTACTACTTTGGAGATGAACTAAACTTCCTAAAGCAGCACTGAGGGCAATTGGTTTGAAATAAAATCCAATTGTTTTCTCTCCCACTTCCTCCCTTACACAGAACACTCCACCTCAAACTTGCTTCAGTTTGGCTCACCACACAATTAGCAAATCAGAATAAACAGTCCAAAACTGACTGATGTTTCAAATGTTTTACACTTGCCATTTAATTAAATACAAATCAAAATTTTCACTAACTCTTTGCAGTTGATAGTTTACACATACTTCCTATACTATAAGCAAAGATAGCTGTTGGAGAGCGGGGAATTGAACATTTATCAGATTAAATGTATAACAGTAACAAACAGATGTTATTCAGCACGTTCAACTTGTTACATCACTCAAGATTACAGTTGATTGAATGGAGGCCTTAACTCTATCATCCTGTTTTCACTCCATAATCTGAAACTCCTTCATTGATTAAAAACCTTTAAGGAGAGATGCAAGGCATTGCAGTCCTATTCCACAGCATAATATATGGACAGACGTGAAAACGGTGGACACTGAGGATATTTTACAAAACACTTCACTTATTATCACTTGAGGTCCACTGCAAAAGGGTAAAAGAAAGTTCAAAAACTTTGGGGTGGGCAAATACAGATCTAAAACATTGAAAAAGCTGATAAAAAGTTGTGAAAAAATAAACCGTAGAAGGGAAATGAAAGATACATTACAAAACCTGTACCTCATTCATAATATATACCCAGATTTTCCTTTAGAAAGGGTAACAACCCGCTGGAGAGAATTGCTTTTTCACTAGTGATAGATTCTACAGATTAATTTTAACATTCTCAATTTCAAAAGACCTACAAAAACCACTGTTCTCCAATTCATCCAGTTATAAATTCTAAAATTGAGAAAGCAAGGAAGCATAATGGAAATCATCCCAGGTAATTAGACATTGCTGTAACATTGTAAAAACATACCAGACCACTTGCACACTGATCCCATAATTAAACATGACCAAATTATTTATTTTTAATGGTGGACAGAATGACTCTCCTAGACTGAAGTCCAGACTGAATAGAAGGGCTGCATTCAAAACATTACTAGGCCAAAAAGTTCATCCCAATCACTGGATTTCTGGAGAAGTCACCTATATGCAGTTTTTTTTTTACAAACTATCTACAATCTCTAAAATTTATGCACCTAACCATAAGTTGTAGTTACCCTCTCACACTGGAATACAAGTTTTGCTGATAAGACCACTGTTGGAAATTAATTTGCAACTATGTAGCACCTTATGTCACTCAGGAAATCCCCCTAAGTGCTTTGCCTGGATGAAATTACTCGTTGTCCGGTCACCATTTCAGCTCAATGCAGCAGTTCCCTTATACACAAAGTAAAACAATTCAATGTTAGAAAAGAGTCCAAGGGAATTAACCACTTCAAATAATGAGAAAAGAAGCCAGTTCAAAGCTCTTCAGTCAATTCCAGTTAGGTTAGACTAGATCACCAACAATGTAGGTAACTAGCTTAAAAATTTAAGAAAAACAGAACTATTTCTGAGAAAATTGAAAGGAGCTGTTTCGTTAAGACGTGAATTGAAAATCAGAGCTATCCTTGGGCTCTGGGCATAAAGAACACTTCGAAGACGACAAAATGCACTGTAGAATGCATGATGTAATGAGCTCTTGGAATGTCTGTATACAAGAAAACCATACCCCAACATTCTCAATTTCATTTAAATTGATTCTGGGCTTGAATGTAGTTTTCCTGCAGCCTGGTGTTTTACCAGATGCTCCTGAGCACTACCTCCATAGGCCATGTGTTAACCCCACCCTGATGAGCATTATGATCCATTAGAAATTTGTTTACCCTCCAAATGACATTTGAAATTCTGCAATTCTTGCTGAACACTTCACTGAGATAGCCGTGTTTTAAAAATACCAAAATTATTAACAGAATAACAGTGGGTGGCACAGTGGTTAGCACTGCTGCCTCAGCGCCAGAGACCCGGACTCTGTGTGGAGTTTGCACATTCTCCCCATGTCTGCGTGGGTTTTCTCCGGGGGCTCCGGTTTCCTCCCACAATCCAAAGATGTGCAGGTTAGGTTAACTGCCCATGCTAAATTGCCCGTAGTGTTAGGTGAAGGAGTAAATGTAAGGGAATGGGTCTGGGTGGGTTGCGCTTCGGAGGGTCGGTGTGGACTTGTTGGGCCGAAGAGTCTGTTTCCACACTAAGTAATCTAATCTAAGAAAAATTGCATAACGCAATATAGACCAGATATGATTTATGTGGCCAAGACTGAGCTTTGTAACATTTGCAATTCTTTGGAATACATTTACCTATCCTGGGTGAAGGATATCCTTCATTTAAATTAACGCATCACTGAAATGGGTAGAAAAAAAATGAATGACTAAGACGATGTTATTCATTAGCGAGGGCGGGTAAGAACAGGGTCGACGACAAAGCAAATTCCCTGCATTTACATTCTACGAAACGAGAGACGGTCCTAAAAGTAAATCGCACGCTTTGACTCTGCCCGCCCAACAGAAGGCACCATTTTGTTTTGGGGAAAAAAGGCTGCCCCGCAATCCCGGAATGGATAGGGACGACACGTGTGCGAGTACACACAAAACCAAATCAAACCCACTGTTTTCTCCAGAGTGGGAAATTAAGTTACAGTTGCTAACTGCCACAACCCAAAATTAATCGATATGTTATGCAACTGACACTGGCCAGAACATAAATGTACACAATACAGGAGCATAGGCTGAAAAAGACGCTCATGCTGCCGATACCACGTTTCTGAGGACATATTGTTTCCAGGTTGCTAAGCAGGAGACACCTTTGCGATTAAATTGGCGAGTAGCCAACTCATCTTACGAGGGAAAAAAAGTCCCAATTTATTCGTAACATTATGTAGCGCAATTTTAGACTTTCGTTTAAATGTGTTCATCGTCCTTTTCCATTAATACCCGTTGAATAACGGAGATTTATTAACCTTCCAATTACCATCTATATACTGGTCATTTTAAATATTTATATCAATTCCACACCAAGGCAGCCAGGAAAATGTCAACAGCTTTAGTAACCTGAATGCCAAATTTGTAATCAAAAACATCGAATTAAGCAACCGACACAACACTGCAAACAGTACACCTGTGAATTTGAACTGAAGATCGGTCACAAGTCGGAGCAGAACACATTGCCCCATATCGCTTTAGTAAAGCTACAGTGCAAGTTAAAGTAAAATATAAACAAAAGGGTTCGGAATGTCAAGATTTGCGGCCACGAGAATAGTTAACGGTCGTCGTTCGTATTAAAATGATCTGCAACCAGAAGGTAGGGAGATGAAGTACAAAACTCCCGACTTGAAACATGAATATGGTGAAACATATAGTTCGAGTCCTTTCGAATAACAGAAAACGTCTGTGATTTTTTTTTAAGTTAAAGCAAGAGTGTATACAATGTATTAGGCCCAGAAATTGTCATTGGTTACCAAAAGGACCCCAGTCCTTGGTATTAAATCTCTACATTCATGAAGCTACAAAGCAAATGTTATAAAAATAATTGGGTGCATATACTAAATTGCACCTAATTCATATATTCCAAATCATCTGCTAATCTATTAGCACAATTTAAAAACGATATTTTCCTCAAAACTAAATTAATCAAATCAGAATTCGGCACAAAAACACCGAAAACCATAAACCTAATCCAAAACGTCGCATTTTCCCCAGTGCAATGAAAACAGGTTGTATTCGCTCCCCAAGCAACGAACACACAGCAATGTAACCCCACGCCACAAACGAAATGCTCCGTACTTGAAAAACCGTACAACGAAAGGAGACAATCCGCGATAGCGATTCAAACCCCCGTGCAACCAATGCAACTCCCGATTGCATTTTAAAACCCCGTGAAAAGAACTCAATCCCTAGGAACGCATGAAACCCAATTCATCGAAATGCCGGAGCAACCCCATTCGAAGTCAACTCGCTGGAAACGAAGGGAACCCGGTGCAACTCAACCCCAGGCGAGAGGAAAGGCTGGTGCCTTTTCAGTTCCCCGATGCCACCAGCCGAGCCTGGGAATTGGAAGCAAACGGTGCATCCCTCGCCCACCCCCCCATCCCCATCTCGCTTAACCGGCTCGACACTGGGACCTACTTCGTTCTCGTGTTGCTGGCAGTAGCTGACCCGTTCGTGTGCGATGGGCAGGCTGGCGAAGGGCTGCTGGTTGTAGTGGGGCTGGGGCTGCTGCCTGAAGCGGTGGATGGCGTGCTCCTTGGTGAGGCGGACCCGCTGGTGGGCCCGCACGCAGCGGTCGCACAGGTACTCGGCGCAGTCCAGGCAGCGGGAGGTGACCGGCGCGCCTTCGTCGCAGGAGCTGCAGCCTCCGCCCCCGGCCCCGGCCTGGGAGCTCCGGGGCCGGGCACGGCCTCTGCCCCCTGCCGCCGCTCCTCCTCCTCCCCCTCCGCCGTCCAGCTCGTCCTCGGCCGCCGACACCACGTCCAGCAGGTTGTTGAGCAGCAGCAGCTCGGCCGGGAGGCCCGGCTCGTTGTCGGAGGGAGCCGAGGCGCCGGGCATCAGGCGCTCACAGATCGGGCAGCTCAGCCGCTCCGAGGTGGAGCAGGAGGACGACGACGACGAGGATGAGGACGACGACGACGCGGAAGACGAGTTGACCGTCGAGGCGGCGGCCTCGGACTCCGCGCCAGGCCCGTTGCCGGGCTGGAGACGCCGGTGAGCGGCGGCGGCGGCAGGCGGCCCCCCCGCTCCCCCTCCCCGCCGCTGCCTCCGGGCAGCCCCGCCGGCGCCAGCGTGGGCCTCCAGGCAGGCCGCGCAGAAGGAGTGGCGGCACGGCAGCAGGCGCAGCTCGTCAGCCGCCGCGGGGCCCCGGCAGCGAGGCCCCGGGCCCGGCAGCCCGCGGGCACGGCACAGGCCGCACTGGGGCTGGAGCTGGGCCTCGGGCCTGCCGCCGGCAGCCGGGCCCTGAGAGGAGGCGGCCGCCGCCGCCGGTGGAGGGGGAGGAGGAGGAGGAGGAGGAGCGGGGGGAGGAGGAGGAGCAGCAGCCGCCGCCTGCTGCTGCTGCTGCTCGGAGCCGCAGAAAGGGGCGGCCATGGCGGCGTCCGAGCGCTGGAAACAGCGCGGGTAGAAGCGGCCCTGGGCCAGCTCGGGGGCCGGCGGCGGCGGCGGCCGGGACGAGGGCAGCCGCTCGGCTTCCTCAGCGAGAACCGCTCCCCTCTGCAGCGACCGGGAAATCCACATGGAGCGGCCGGCGGGGGCTCATATTCCCCCTCCCCGCGCGGGAGGTCGGGGTGGGTCCAGCACCCCCGGGGACGGGGGGAGGGGGGGAGGGGTGTCCCTTCAAAAAAAATTAAATTTATATTTAAAAAACCTCCTCGTCTCCTTCCCCCTCCCCCCAAAACCTTTCTTTTCCCTCTCTCTCACTCTCTTGCCGCCGCCGCCTCCTCCTCCCACCCGCTACTAGGCCTCTCGTCAAATCCCCGGGCTTTCCTAGGCGTCCAGCCGGTCCTCCTCCGCCCCCCGGCGGCGGCGGCCTCGCTTCAGCTGCGCTGCGGGCTCCTGACGCTGCTCGTGCCGCCGCTCCCCTCCGCGGCTGCGCGCTCCATCTTCTCGCACTTTCTCCCTGTCGCTCGCGCTCTCGCTCTCTCTCTCTCTCTCTGTGTAGATCTGCCCCGCGCGCTCCTGCCGCCTCTTTCGACGTCGCCCCCGACGCTGGCGGGAAGGAGGCGGGGCGAGTTACGGTGTGGTGGTGGTGGCGGCGGTGCCGCCCTGACGTCACCGCGTCGGGCGCCCTCACGTCACCTTTGCGTCCAGGTGCTCGGCTCTCCCTCCCGCCTCTTTCCGTTCATTCATTCATGCGCTCAGCCAGCCCATTCATAATTCATTTCATTCATAATTCCACACACACACACACACACGCGCGCGCAAGCTGGACCCAGTCGAGCTCAGGGGTTGGCTTTTTCTCTCTCTCCAAATGCACGCGTAACTGTGCTTCCACCGCGCTTTATTTTACGAATCGTGGCCGGAATTTGACGCACTGCGAGATGGCCAGGATGGGCAACACAATCTGACCCAGCCAGACGTGGAGAAATAAGACCGGGGTGGGGGGCTGTTTCCAGAAGTAGAGGGGCGTGGGTTTAAAGGTGAGAGGGGAAAGATTTTAAAAGGGGCAACCCTTTTCAGGCAGAGGGCGGTGCGTGTATGGAATGAGCTGCCAGAGGGAAGTGGTGGACAAGCAGGAGGCTGGGAGACCACAGCAATCCAGGCGGCATCAGGAGGTGGAGAAGTCAACGTTTCGGGTAGAACCCTTCTTCAGGACTGGGGGGTGAGGGGACAAGGTGGTGAGGTGGGGATAGGTGAACACAGGTAGACGGTGTGACCTGGTCGATGGGAGGACTGCGGTGACTACCATCAGGCAATTCCTCCACCTTCCCACCCCCCTCACCCACTGCAACCTCACCATCTCCGAACGTGCAGTGCTTCACTCTCTCCACACCAACCCCCCCCGGTTCACCATCAAACCTGCTGACAAAGGCAGGGCGGTGGTAGACTCCGATACCACATCCTACCTCCCCCCTGACCACAACCCCGTTGTGACCCATCACGCCAAAATCACTCATACTGTCCATTGCCTCCGGTGATCCCCCCGCCACTGCCTCCAATCTCATAGTCCCCCAACCCTTCACTGCCCTGTTCTGCCTGCTCCCCAAGATCCACAAGCCCAACCACTCTGGCAGACCCATGCTCCTGCCCCACCGAATTCGTCTCATCCTCTCCCAACTCCATCCTCTTCCCCATTGGCTCAGGCACTTGCCAGGACATCCATGCCCTCCATCTCTTCAATAACTTCCAGTTCCTCACCCGCCCCACCCACCGCCTTATCTTCATTGTGGACATGCGGTCTTTATACATGATCGTATCCCACAAGGATGGCCTTCAGGTTCACAAACTCAGGTCAACAGTAAACAAACACTAGGCTTCTACTTTTTTTCTTCTTTTTCTTATCTCTAAATCTCCTGTTTTTACATATATAAATATTCCTTTGCCCCTACACTAGCACCTAACTGCAGTAGTGCTTATATTTTCCCCAGCACACGTGAGTGTGCAAGTGTGAGACACAGTGTAAAACAACAGGTGTACAAATCTTTATTCAATTTTCACTACCAGGAAGGAAGGATAAAGTTAAAAATCACACAACACCAGGTTATAGTCCAACAGGTTTAATTGGAAGCACTAGCTTTCGGAGCGACGCTCCTTCATCAGGTGAAAACAGAGTTGGAGAGGGAAATAATACACTCATTCTGGATTAGTGGTGCTGGCAGAGCACAGCAGTTCAGGCAGCATCCATGGAGCAGCGAAATCGACGTTTCAGGCAAAAGCCCTTCATCAGGAATAAAGGCAGAGAGCCTGAAGCGTGGAGAGATAAACTAGAGTGGGGGTGGGGAGAAAGTACTCCCGTCTGGACCACGGAAGTTGATGAGGTGTTGAACCGAATCTTGCAGTTTCTTCCAATTCTTTTTAGTTTTTTGCTGTTGACACAAAATTGTTTGCACACCATGCTTTCCTTCACTCACTCCTTGAAAATCTGTCCTAACATTGTCTTTAGAGATTGTGAAGAGTAGATGGTAACTCCTGGAGACTATTTGGCGCCTGCGTGCAGGAAAGATACTTTTGTATGCTCTTGCGTTGCAGAATGTGTGGCTCTCTGCTACACTGGCCCCACCCAAGCCATGATCACCTGGTCAGAAGCCAATCAACCTGCTGTTGTCAAGCAGTTGTTCAGGGCATCACCTCCACTGTGCCTGCTTTTGCTTCGAGGGAGAACACAACATTATATGCAACCGACAATGTGCTCCTGTAAACATATTTTTTTTAAAGTCCAGCCATCTCTTTCCACGGTCTCCTTGGTTTAAAGCAGTACCTTTTCTTTTTAGGCCATTATCTAAAAATTAAATGAAAATAAGAAAAGTTATGCTCCATAAACTACTCTCCTCGAAGGCTGAGAGAAAGTGAGGACTGCAGATGCTAGAGATCAGAGTCGAAAAGTGTGGTGCTGGTAAAGCGCAGAAGGTCAAGTCAGGAGCATCTCCTGCTCCTCGGATGCTGCCTGGCCTGCTGTGTTTTTCCAGCACCACACTTTTCAACCCTCCTAGGTGTCTGTCAATGATTTACGAAGAACAGATGAATTCTCACCATATTCTGGTGAACATCTATTTTTCTTTCAATCAACACAACCAGCTCCAGGTTATCTGGCCATTGTCTCATTGCTGATTAAGGGCCATGCAATGAGTAAATTTGCTGTTGTATTTCCTACGTCACTGACTTCAAAATTATATGTTTGGCTGTCAAATGCTTTGAGACATGTTGAAGCTATGAAAGGCACTACATAAATTCAAATTCTTTGTACACTTCATTGTATGACAACAAAGCAATACAGGTTAAAGGAGAAAGTGAGGACTGCAGATGCTGGAGATCAGAGCTGAAAATGTGTTGCTGGAAAAAGCGCAGCAGGTCAGGCAGCATCCAAGGAGCAGGAGAATCGACGTTTCGGGCATGAGCCCTTCTTCATCCCTGAAGAAGGGCTCATGCCCGAAACGTCGATTCTCCTGCTCCTTGGATGCTGCCTGACCTGCTGCGCTTTTTCCAGCAACACATTTTCAGCAATACAGGTTAAACACCAACTTTAGAAAATAATGTGGTAACAAATTAGGAACCTGCTCATCTGATATTTATGCTCCTCCTCCCACCACTTGAGTGGTTTGTGATTATTCGCCACGTGAAAGAATTATCCAACAAAGTTCTGGTTGAATGGTTCATGTTATTGTCAAAGCCTCTCCATTTGTGATGCGTGCATCCTCACTCTCTGCTGCTGCTGCTCTCTGAGGGTGTAATGTAACCGACTGGTCACAGGCTGTGCCTTCTTGTGGTGTCTGCAACTGTACGGCACAAAAGTGCACATGGTGAAGTATCTTACTGACAGGTCGCCCCCTCATGGTCAGAATGTGCCAGTGATTAGGTTGTGTGCCAAGACTTATGCCAACTGGAGGTATTGTCTCATGTGGTCCATACTTCAATCTCCAGTTAAAGAGAGCGGCTGTGGCTTAACATCAGAAAGTCCTGTAAAAGCCCCAAGGGCCTTGCCGTATCTGTGGAGCATAAAACAGAGTGACTGCGGCTTGTTTGTGTACAGCTACGATTTGTGTCTGGCAAGTTCTGGATTCAAATCCTATCAAGCCCTTTGTTCTCTTATTGTGAATGTGAAACTCACCAACTTTTGTGAACCAAAAATATTAAAGGATATGGGACCACAGAATGTTTATGGAATGAGGTTCCTCACCATCCAGGCAATGACCACCTCCAAGAAGAGAGAATCGAATCATTACCCCATGACATTCGATGGTCCCCCCTATAATCAACATCTTGAGAGTTACCATTGATCAAAAACTAAACTGAACTGTCCATAAAAATACAGAAGCTACAAGAGCAGGTTAAAGGCGAATATTCTTGCAGTGGTGATTCACCTCCTGACTTTCCAAAGTCTGTCCACAAGGCCCAAGTCAGGAGTGAGGTGGAATATTTCCCTCTTACCTGGATGGGTGCAACTCCAATAACATTCAAGAAGCTCGACAACCATCCTGGACAACAACTCAGCCTGCTTGATTGGCACCACATCTGCAAATATCCGCTCCCTTCACCACTGACGCTAACTCGTGTACTGGAGAAACTCACCAAAGCTCGTTAGACAGCATCTTCCAAAACCCCCAACCACTTCGTTCTAGAAGGACAAGGGCAGCAGATACATGGGAACTCCATCACCTTAAGGTTCCTCTCCAAACCACTCGCCATGCTCACTTGGAAATATGTCACCATTCCTTCAGTGTCACTGGGTCAAAATCCTGCAATTCTTCTTCCTCTACAACAGACCCATCCAGTTCCCCTCCACCAATACCCTCCTTCGCCTCACTGAACTAGTCCTCACCCTCAATAATTTTTTTCCCATTTCCTCCAAATCCAGGGGGTGGCCATGGGCACTCGATGGGCCTCAGCTATTCCTGCCTCTCTGTCGGCTATATTGTATAGTCCATCTTCAGTACCTACACAGGCACTGTCCCACAACTCTTCCACTGTTACATCGATGACTGCATTGGTGCAGTGTCCTGCACACAGACTGAACTGGAGCAGTTCCTCAACTTCACCCACAACTTCCACCCCATCCTTAATTCACGTGGTCTATCTCAGACACCTCCCTTCCCTTTCTTGACCTCTTCACTTCCATCTCTGGCAACAGTCGACAGATGGACGTTCACTATAAACCCACAGACTCCCACAACTACCTGGACTATACCTCCTCCCACCCAGTATCCTGCAAGATCTCCATCCCATTCTTCCAATTCCTCTGCCTCCGTCGCATCTGCTCAGACAAGGAGACATTCCACTCCCAAGCATCCCAGATACCCACCTATTTTGAACAACGTGCTTTTCCACCACTCTGTCATCCAGACAGCCCTCCATGGCACCGCCTCCATTCCCCGCTCCACTGCTCTAAACCCCTCCCCACAAATGCAAGAAAGACAGGGTCCCCCTTGTCCTCACCTACTACCCCACCAGTCCCTGTATCAAATGCATCATCCTTAAACACTTCTGTCAATTTCAACTAAACCCCATGTTTTAAAAAATTCTCAAGGTCAAGGACCAGGCTCGCAGGAAAGTAGTCTGACACAGAACAAACAGCCAAGAGGCGAGTCTGCTAGAATATAAGTGTTTTATTCCCCGCAGCGTCGCCACAACCAGGTCTCGTACTTACAACGGGTCTGGTTTATACTCACTCTACGTGTTACCGGAACTGGGAGCCGTCAGTTCTCGTAGAGCGGTTGCCAACAACCCACGCTCGGCGGTTAAACGCAACCCCGGAGCAGACTCTACCGAACTGGAGACTTTTCCAGCTGATATACTCTTTTCAAGATCTAAACATTCATGTGAACAGCAGAGCAAGGCTGAAAAACACATTCCATTCTGGTCACATACAGATAAGAAGATTCACACGGGAAGGTGTGTAATAAGATTCACACGGGACTAAGCGACACCTTCCATTTTCGGTTAGATTCACACATGTATTGGGACACAATTTTAACCCTTTCACCACATTCCACTGCTTGGCCCAATACATGTGTTACATTATGATTCACACATGTATTGGGACATAATTTTACACCACATTCCACTGCTTGGCCCAATACATGTGTTACATTATGCCCATATGTATTCTTTCTAACAAGCGCCTATGTACACGCCAAATATACAAGCAAGTCAGGACATTACAGCATGTTAAAATCACCAGGACCGCTACCAGGATCGACAAGGGTGGGAACAGGAATGTCCCCGCAGTGGAGGACATACCACTCAATATGTCCCACCAATGATGAGCTGACTCCACGTCCACTACACGGGCAGCATGCACTACCTCCTGTCCATGTATAAAGGTAGACACCGTAACCTTGGTGACATTGGTTTGATGCTTTCGTAATATCTGCTTAAGCTCCTCGGATCGGTCCAATGCTCGCTTAAACCAATCCAGGGAAATGTTCCAAGGATTCATCAGCACTTTCCACTGCACCTTGGTAAAGTGGCGAGCACTGCTATAAGTGGTCAACAGATAGGTCTGATTCTGCCAGTGCCACTGATAGACATTTGAGAGGCATCCCGAGAACGGTGCTGAGGGAAGCATAGGATGTGGATTATTGGTAGCCACACAGAGCGTGTGTGGCCCAATCTGCCACATCATGTCCCTTGGAGTTTCAACAGTCCATTCGCACAGGGCCGTTCCCTTAGTCAAGCAAGGGTCCTGATACCTGTCCATCAGTAGGCAAGTTTTCCCCTGATCAGTCTGTTCACAAGCGGACAGATCATAGGTAATATCGGTATCTGGGCTAAACCACTGTCCCCTTGTCTTCAGAAAATAATATCCAGAAGATGTAATCACTGGTAATACATAATATCGACAGACCGTAACAGTGTGGGTTACATTCATGGTAACAAAGTATCCATTACACATAGTTGCGTTACACCATGTTCGCTCTGGATGGGTTATCATCCACAATTTCTCAGATACATTCCATAGTCCCCTCCACGCCTGTACATTGGGGGATGTTACCACACGCAAAAAGCGTTCTTTCTGTATTTGAGCATGCAACATTTGAATATGACAGGCAGTCCAATTTAACTGAGCCGTAATGTTCTCAAACAGTTCCTGAGTGGCGCCCCAGACATCCAGTTCCCATTGCAGAGATCGTATCATTATTTCAGCTGTCTCTCCTTGAGTCATCATTACGGATGGCATCCACCTTCCAATAGTATGTAGTCCTTGTGAGGTGGCCTGTCCCGTGTTAGATAATTTAGTACGGGTTACCTCAGAGTCAATGGCATTCGAGATACCCATAACAGTTCCTGCGCCTCCCAGCAGGGTGTCGTACCACGCTCGTCGCCGCCTCTTGGTATGACACTCGGGTATGAGGGGCAACTGTACCCGCCAATGAACATCAGTGTGCAGTACCGCCCGGGCCGTCTGTTGACAAGTTGACATAATAGGGGCCAACTGTGTTCGATGCAACCGCACGCCCCCCGTGGCACCCCTCTTCGGTGCTGGCCCGCCCCGCGTGGGGTTTAATAACGCCTCAGACGGGGCGTTCGTCGAGGGCAGTACCATTATTAACCACATGAATCGATGACGATTCTGAATATCGGTGGCATTGCGCAGCCACAGATCTTCCCCCCGAGCTGTGACGCTCCAATGAGTCCCCGTTGTCCCGCATGTCTGGGTGCGTCGGTCCCACAAACACGTCTTGACTTGGGCATTTACCACCAGGGTGCAATTAGGCGGTATGAACGATATGTCATATTTTTCCCCATCCCGGCGCATGTAGCACTGTGCACACGTGTACAATTGACAGTCGCTGGTGAGAGTCAGAACAACGCACTGCTGACCGGGTTCACATGTAAAATTGTCCTGCGTCCGTCGCTGGCTACTGGCCTCCCACCGCACCTCATGGCGGGCGACCGGTACCAGCGTCCAGGCCGTGATACCGATGCCCTGGAGTGGCCATCCGATCGCGAACATCGCCAATAGGAGTCGCAATCCCCATGACCACCCCATGTTCAAGGCGGAGGGCCAGCCTGCGGGTGCATAGCAATTACAACATTATTTAGGTCTCACGTAAGTAGCACTGGTTCGCCGGGACGTTTGCCCAGGTCGGGTCCCCGGGGTACATAATGGTGACCAGACTGTCCTTCCCCTGTGCTATGATTTCGGCCGGCCTGGGGGGGCCGGTCGTCTGGCGCACCCATACCTTGGCCCCCTTAGTGTCAGTAGACCCAAATCCCCCCGTCCCACGCTCAGTGACCGTAACGGGAGCTCCCGTCTCTTCCACCGTTGTAAGGTTACATGGCTTAATGACCAATTGCGCTATTCTGTCCCCCTTCTGTATCACGTAAGGTTCAGCAGTGATGTTGACCAGGACCACCCCCAACTCCCCTTGGTAGTCCGCGTCAATTACGCCTGCCATCACATCAATCCCCTTTAGTGACAGTCCCGACCGCGGGAGGATATGCCCATAGGTTCCAGGGGGACAAATCAATCCTAATCCGGTCTTAATCACCGTAGGTTTCTGTTGGATCAAAGTCTGGGCAGTTAGTGCTCGTAGGTCCAGTCCAGCCGAAGCCGGCGTGGCCCTTACGGGAATATCAGCTTCCTCAGCGAATTTCCACATTTTAATAGGCTGAGTCTTTGGGGTATCACATACTCGTATCATCCTATTCAAGGGTGTTACCCCATTTCCTAATGGGCGGTTATTAATTTGTTTCACCACCCGAATTAGTTGCTTCTTCCAACCTGTTAAGTCATTGCAGCCTCCTGCTTTTCGTAGTGAGGACTTCAGAAACCCATTCATTCGTTCTATAAGTCCCGCAGCTTGTGGGTGATAGGGTACATGATAAACCCATTCCACGTGGTTATCGTGACACCACTGCTTTACCACCCTTCCTGTGAAATGGGAGCCATTGTCACTCTGGACCTGTATGGGCAATCCATAAAATTGTTCAATCAAATCTAAACATCGCAAGGTAGCCTGTTGATTGTTGTGACGACAGGGATGGGCTACCAAAACCCCAGACATAGTGTCCACAGCTGTACATATGTGGTTACATCCTTGTGAGGAGGGTAAGGGACCCACAAAGTCCATTTGCCAGCTCTGTCCCGGACCATCCCCCCGATGGATATGTCCCATCATGTGTTGGGGCACTCCCTCCCGCTGATGTTGACACTGCTCACACTGGTTTATTGCAGTCTTAACATCATCTACCATAAGATCTATTCCTCGGTCTCGAGCCCATTGCAAGGTTCCTTGCACTCCCCAGTGCCCAGCCTTAAGGTGTGCCCATCTAGCTAGGTCCACTGAGGTGCCCCTTTGCACAATCATGGTTCGGACGATACCATCCACATATCGGTTATGTAGAGCTTCCACATCATTTCGAGATGTATGGGCATCTACGTGGGTGATGTATATGACCAGGTATTGAGCTTTCTCCCATATATCTTCCCATAACTGTTTACCCCATACTTCCCTATTCTGGATCATCCACTGATTGGCCTGCCAAGTTGGCATCCATTGTGTCATGCCGTTAACCACTGACCACGAGTCAGAGAACAAACAAACTCCCATGACCCCTGCTTGCATGACTACCATATGCACTGCTTTTAATTCTGCCCACTGACTACTTTTTCCCTCCCCTAATTCTTCTAGGGTAGTGCCTTGTTTTGGGTTAAAGGCGGCAGCTTTCCATCTACGCTGTCCCGCTTTCCATTGGGCTGACCCATCTACGAACCAAGCCGTGGCTTGTTCATCCGGGGTCAGTTCATCATACCGTTTTCCCATCTTAACGGGTGATTCCTTGTATTCAATCACCTCAAACCGTTTTTCCCCTTCCTCAGGGGCCTCCGCCACTTGCTCATGTAGGACTGACACTCCTTTCTGTCCAGTCCGCACTCTCTCCGACACATACCATTTCCATTTAATGATGCTGCTCTCTTGGGCAGTTCCTATTCGGTGGGTAGTGGGGTCACTAAGTACCCACGGAAGAATAGGGATAGCTGTTCTCATGATCACTTCATGTCCAATGGTCAGGGCTTCGGTTTCCACCAAGCCCCAGTAGCATGCTAATAACTGTTTCTCAAAGGGGGTATACCGTTCCCCTGCCGGGGGTAATTTTCGGGACCAAAATCCCAATGGCTTACGGGTTCTTCCCTGTTTTTGCCATAAGCTCCAATTGGCATAATCCCCCTGTGCTGAGACTTGCAGTTCTACAGGTCCTGACTGTATCTTTCCCAAGGATACAGCTTGCTGTATCGCTTGCTTGGCCATTTCAAATGCAGTTTGATGGACCTCCGTCCATTCGAACGCTGCCTTTTTCCTCGTAACTCGATACAAAGGTTTTAAAATTTGTCCTAAATGGGGAATATGCTGTCTCCAGAATCCGAATAACCCAATAAATTGCTGCACGTCCTTCTGGGTGTGAGGGACGGCAAAGACCTGAATCTTATTTTTAGCTTTCGCAGTGATTTCCCTTTCCCCCTTGTTCCACACGATTCCTAAGAATTTTACCGTTTGTGAGGGACCCTGGATTTTGGCTGGGTTGATCTCCCACCCATATCCTCGCATATGTTGAACCAGTTGGTCCAGCAATTCCTGAACCTGCTTCTGACTTGTCCCCTGTATCATCATATCGTCAATATAGTGCGAGATCATCACTTCGTCAGGCACTTTAAAGGCAGCCAAGTGTTCTGCAACTATCCGGTGGCAGATAGTAGGGCTATGCAGATATCCTTGGGGCAATCGCGTGAACGTGAATTGTCTACCCTCCCAAGTGAATGCGAACTGTTCCTGCCTATCTTCGGGAATAGGAATTGTGAAGAAGGCATTAGCCAAATCAATTACTCCGTACCACACCCCTGGATGATGTTGGATTCGTCCTATAATAGTGACGGCATCCGGGACCGCTGCCGTCAAGGCCGGAGTGTGACGGTTTAGTTGCCGATAATCTACCGTCATCCGCCATGACCCATCGGCTTTATGTACGGGCCATAAGGGGTTATTCCACGCCGTGGTGCATGTCCTAAGCACTCCCGCTTCCAAATAATCCTTAATTGTGGCGGATATTTCTTTATGTCCGCCGGGAATCCTATACTGTCTAAGACTTATTACGCGATCGGCGATCGGGATGGGGAAGGGGTCCATTTTAACCTTTCCCACTAACACCGTCCTACAGCGCAAAGCCATTTTCGTGATTCCAAATTCAAACTTCCCTTGTTGGAGGTGAAGTGTTAAACCGGCCAGAATGTCCATTCCCAGGATCCATTCTCTAACTGGTGTAATGATAATTGAATAAGTTTTAATGGGCATTGTACCTATCTTTAGGGGCAATTGTACTGTTTTTCCTTCAATCAGATTACCTCCCAGCCCAACCAGCGTGACTGGGGTTCCTTTAAACTTATGGGGCGTCCCATAGATTAAGGTGGCCTCCGCCCCTGTGTCCACTAGAGCCATAACGGTTTGGACGGATTTGCGCCAATAGATAGTCAATGATACATGAGGTCGAATGTCGTCTGCTGACCATTGGCTCGTTCGTGGGCAAACCCTTGGGGCTTGGCCCGATTCCTATTGTTCCTCCCATTCATCTTCCCCAGACAGCACTGGGTAAAGACGTTTGCCTCGCCCTTCTTTGTTCTTGCCTTTCTTACTAGGTTTCCGGCCACGCCTATCCACTTTATAACACTCTCGGAGGGGAGGCCGTACCTCCTCCTCCTCCTCGTCCTCCGAGGATTCCCACCGCTGGGAAGTGGAAGTTCTACCCCTTCGAGGCTCATTAACAACCGGACCCCGTGTCTGACATTTTTGTGTTAGTAATTCCACTAGGTCTTCCATAGTGGGTCGGGACTCCGTCTCTACCCGGGACACCTTCAGTCCCTTTCGTCTGCATAAGTCTTTTAATTCCGGTGTAGGTAGGCCATCAATCTCCGATGCTGGGACCTGCGCCCGTATCAACGCTTGCCACAAAGCACGCCGTGAGGGGCCTTGGTTACTTCCTTGATTAGGGTTTACTTTTCCCCCTGCCCGAGCCTCAGGGCGACGCCCCTCCGTGCCCCCCTGAGAAGCACGGGTTGTGGGTCCCCAATCCCCCAAACCACCCATCTCCCTCATCATACTACGGGCATCTCCTAGGGTTTCTCCCCGTCCACTCAACATTATGGTTAATAACAGTGGTTTATAATGGGGGGGGGCAGTCTTCACTAGGTGGTCTCTAGTCTGTCTACTAACATTTGTGTTATCTACCTCGTCCAGCACTCCCAGCAACAGGGCATCCCGCACACACAAACGGGTTAGCCTCTGAACCCCTTCCTTAATTGTTGTCCAAGTTCCTTCCAAGGGGGGCCAATCGGACGGGAAGGGATACTGTTCGGCCACTGCCCTGGCATACATCCCAAATAAGGTCCCCATACTGCGATCTATTACCATATCCTTGGCTTGTCTGCGGTACCCCAGGTCTATGGCAGCATCCTTTGCTAATCCACCAAACTTGGGAGCATCCTGATAGTCTACCTGCACTTGTTGCCCCCCTTCCTCGAGGAGCCGAATTAGCCATAGCTCTAACGGCTCCCCAGGATTACGTCGGGTTTTCTGGGTGATAAACAGCACCTCATCGGTAGTGAAGTCTTCCGTTAATTCAGAGAATTCTGCAGGAGGCTGAGCCCGCGGTAATTCATGCATAATTGCCTCCCCTTGTTCATTCCGTATAGGGTTTCCTTCCTCATCTAACATTACCTCCCGTTGCACTGGGAGACGTCTCTGAACCTGCTTTCTCCTAACCACTGGTTTAGCTTGGAGTACGGGTGGGTCCTCTTCGTACTGATCATCTGAATCTCCCCAAATGTTCCCATCCCAATGATCGATATCCCACCGATCCCCGTTATTTAACTGGGCTACAAACGCCCGTACTTGTACTGGGTCCGGGGTTCGAGGGACCTTCCTTTTCTCTTTCCGTTTCTTAGCAGACAGATACATAATAGTTCGTCCTGCTAGTTCAGTTAATGCTGTCAATTCAGCTTTTAACTTCATAATTTCCTGCCTCAACATAGAGGCATCTCCCGAACTGAGTCCCTGCTCATGTTTCAGGAGGGCTAATTCTGCTTCAGCTTTTTGGCGCTTGTCTGACTGTTGTCTACAAGCCGCCGCACAGGCCCACATCCTCCGCTGTACCCCAGGCAGGAGGTTCTTCGGCAGGACTGGGATCCTCTCAAGGGTGGACAGCAGCGACCCTGGGGTTCCTACGCCCTCGGCCTCCCAGTTCTCCGGTCGCCCCCCACCATTTCTCAAACAAACTGCCACGCCATGCCACGGTCCATGCCATCCCGGGACGGTCGGGACCTCCACAGTTTGTTCCTCTGGTTTCTTAGCCTTTTTCCAAAACATTGTTCTGTATCAAAATCTTTCCTCAATTGCGATTGATCCTGCCGACTACGCCAAAATGTTTTAAAAAATTCTCAAGGTCAAGGACCAGGCTCGCAGGAAAGTAGTCTGACACAGAACAAACAGCCAAGAGGCGAGTCTGCTAGAATATAAGTGTTTTATTCCCCGCAGCGTCGCCACAACCAGGTCTCATACTTACAACGGGTCTGGTTTATACTCACTCTACGTGTTACCGGAACTGGGAGCCGTCAGTTCTCGTAGAGCGGTTGCCAACAACCCACGCTCGGCGGTTAAACGCAACCCCGGAGCAGACTCTACCGAACTGGAGACTTTTCCAGCTGATATACTCTTTTCAAGATCTAAACATTCATGTGAACAGCAGAGCAAGGCTGAAAAACACATTCCATTCTGGTCACATACAGATAAGAAGATTCACACGGGAAGGTGTGTAATAAGATTCACACGGGACTAAGCGACACCTTCCATTTTCGGTTAGATTCACACATGTATTGGGACACAATTTTAACCCTTTCACCACACCCCACCACCAAAGACATTTTCCTCTCCTCACCCCTCTCTGCCTTCCATAAGGACCGTTCCCTTTGCCAGTGTTTGGTTCATGCCATTTTCCCCACCAAACCCCCAGGTACCTTCCCCTGCAATGTAAAAGATGCAAAACCGGCTGATACACCACTCCCCTCACCTCCATCCAGGGCCCCAAATAGTCCTTCCAGGTGAGCCAGAGGTTCACCTGCCTCTCCTCCTAGTTTACTGTATCTGCTCCTCCCGATGTCGTCTTCTGTATAATCGGTCAGGGCAAACATAAACTTAGGGAACATTTCACCAAGCATCTGAGCTGGGCCCGCAGAGGCCGACCTGACCTCCCAGTCACTGCCCATTTTAATTCCCCATCCCATTCCCTGTCTGACATGACCATTCTCGGCCTCCTCCATGGCCACAGCGAATCAGACTGCAGATTGGAGGAACAACATCATATCTTCCACCTGGGCCGCCGACAGCCCGGAGGGCTACCTTCTTCAGGTAGCTGCTTGATGCAGGAGCAGCGCTGCAAAAGCTAGTGTTTCCAAATAAACCATTGGGCTATAACCTGGTGTTGTGGGATTTATAACTTTTTACACCCGTCCAACACCGGCACCTCCACATTAAAGAATAAAAGTTGCACGGGAGGCGAGAGACATTAAGTTTAAAAATTCAGTAGTTTAGTAATTTAGGACACATTTCCCTGGAGCATTGGAGGCTGAGGGATGACCTTAATAGAGGTTTATAAAATCATGAGGGGCATGGAGAGGGTGAATAGCCAAGGTCTTTTTTACCCCAGGGTAGGAGAGTCCAAAACTAGAGGGAATAGGTTTTAGGTGAGAGGGGAATGATTTAAAAGGGACCTAAGGGGCAACGTTTTCACGTAGAGGGTAGTGCGCATGTGTAATGAACTGCCAGAGGAAGTGATTTAGATTACTTACAGTGTGGAAACAGGCCCTTCGGCCCAACAAGTCCACACCGCCCTGCCGAAGCGCAACCCACCCATACCCCTACATTTACCCCTTACCTAACACTACGGGCAATTTAGCATGGCCAATTCACCTGACCTGCACATCTTTGGACTGTGGGAGGAAACCGGAGCACCCGGAGGAAACCCACGCAGACACGGGGAGAACGTGCAAACTCCACACAGTCAGTCGCCTGAGGCAGGAATTGAACCCGGGTCTCTGGCGCTGTGAGGCAGCAGTGCTAACCACCGTGCCACCGTGCCGCCCCAAGTGGTGGAGGCTACTACAATTATGACATTTAAAAGGCATCTGGATGGGTATATGAATAGGAGGGGTTTAGATATAGGCTGAATGCTGGCAAATGGGACTAGATAAATTTAAAATAATTGGTGGATGTGATTGTGTTGGACCAAAGGGTCTGTTTACATCTCTATGACTCTATGATTAAGAGAAAGGGTGATTGGTGTGAAATTGGAGTAATTCTACCTCTCGCCTCCAGTTTACGTAGTTCAAACATAAGCTTGTGGCACAGCATGGTAGCTCAAACTTTCACAGAATGCCCATTTGTGGGCAGTTGTGGATGTTTCAGGTGCCTACGTAGAGGAAGTGCAGTACGCAGCAGCAATTTGAGCTGCAGGTTTCAGAACTCGAGCAATGTTTCCAGTTACTGTAGTGCCTCCAGGAAGCTGAGGACCATGTGGACAGCATATTTCAGGAGGTGGTCACATTAACAGCTTAGGAGGCAGAGACAGAAGAGATCAGAAATGCTAGGAGCACCAGACAGGTCATGCAGGGATCCCTCAGTCTATCTAGCTGACGAACCGGTTCTCCATTTTAGATATTAATGAGGCAGAGGAATGTGGCAAGAGCTAAATATGCGGTGTCACAAGCACCTGAGCTGCTGAGGATGTTGGAGGAAATAGAGTGGAATGGCAATGGAGGGAGGGGATTTGCTTGTTAAGGAAATAGGTAGATATTTCTGCAGCTTTAGACAAGACTCAAGAATGCATTGTAGCCTCCCTGGTGCCTGGGTCAAGGCTGTCACTGAGAGGCTGCAGGGCATTCTTTTAGAGGAGGGTAAACAGCCTGAGATTGTGGTCCCTATCAGTATCAGGAATATATGGTCCTGAAAGCTGAGTTTAAGGGAGCTGGGCAAAAGATTAAAAAGCAGGACCGTTAAGGCTATAATCTCAGGATTGCTCCAGGTTATTACGAAGATTAATTGAATGAACTCAGGGCTGGAGAACTCATTTAGGAGGGAGGGCTTTTGACTCCTAGGGCATTAAGACCAGATCTAGGGCAGATGGGACCCACTTCAGCAGGACTGGAACTAATACCTTCATGGAGAGACTTGCTCGTGTGTTCGGGGAGGGTTGAAACGACCTCATCAATGGAATGGGAACTTGAGAGAAATTTATAACAGGAGACAAAACAAAGCTGGTAACAAGAAGTAGAAAAGCAGTAAACGAGAATAGAAGGCAGCAAAAACAAATGCCAACATCTAAAAGGCTCAAAATATAGAAAAATGTTAAAAAGCCAGAATTAAAGGCACTCTGTCTGAATATACACAAACTTCTAAACAAGTTCAGTGAATGTTGGCAGAAATTGAAGTAACTGGGTACAATCTGATTGTCATTATGGAGACAGGGCAGCAGTGCCACCGAGACTGAATATTAAATTATATTCGACATTTAGGAAGGACAGGCAAAAAGGAGAACAGGCTGAGGAGTGCTGGTGATGAGGATGAGATCAGCACGTTGGTGAGACATTTGGGTGGAACTAAGAAACAGCAAGGAAGAACAAACATTGGTAGGAGTTGCTTATGTGTCACAGACAGCGGTGGTAATGTGGGGCAAGGTATAAATCAGGAAGTTGGAGGTGCAAGTGACGAGATTAATGCAGTATACACGGGTGACTTACCGTGATGATACTGTGGCTTTAAAGAAACAAAAGCAAAAGTTGCTGGAAAAGCTCAGCAGGTCTGGCAGCCTCTCTGTGAAGAGAAATCAAAGTTAACATTTTGGGTCTGGTGGCCCTTCCTCAGAAATGGCTTTAAGAGGTATGTTTAGTCCTGGGTTTTTTTTTGAAGAGAGGTTTTAAGACAGAGAGACTGAGCTGTTTATTTGAATCCAATAAAGTAAACAGCTTCTGAAGCATTGGGTTTTTGTGAAGTTGGAACAATAGAAGCAGCCTGAATGGGTGGGGCAAGCTTCCACAGAACCAGGAATTTTAATTTTAGTTTTTCTTTCAGTAGCAGTTGTTGGGGTCTTGACACTGAAGTACATCTCTCCCTGCTACTCTCTCTGTCCCTCAGAGTTTTCTGCAGATTTTTTTTTCCCTGGACTGGATAAGTGCCTGTGAGACTCACGGAATTTTCTTTGTCAAGGGTATGTTTATCGGTTGTTACTATATTGGAACAGTTACAGTTTAAAAGTTAAATAATCTATTATTCCGTAAAGTTTTCCAGTGGTATTACGTTTTTCCGATTTCTTCTTTCTTTTGTTGGATTTTAACTGTAGTGGATAAATAAAATGTGTTTTGCTTCGAATCTGGTACTTTGGCCAGTTGAATTGATGTGGAGAATGAAAGGTTAATGGAATTGCTGTACTGTAAAAACTCAAATTTTTGTGAGAATATAGTTCCCAGAAGATCACAATGAGGTTGAGAACAACAGAGATGAGTCGGAGAATGTTTTGAGGACAGCTAAATTTATTTATCTTTTCAAATTCTGTATAAACAAATCGAACCTGGGTCCCTGGCACGGCAAGGCAGCAGTTCTAACTACTGAGCCAAGTTTGATTCCAGTCTGTGTGGAGTTTGCACGTTCTCCCCGTGTCTGCGTGGGTTTACTCCAGGTGCTCCGGTTTCCTCCCACAGTCCAAACCTGTTCAGGTTAGGTGGATTGGCCATGCTAAATTGCCCCGTAGTGTCCAGAGATGTGCAGGCTAGATGACTTAACTGTGGGAAATGCAGGATTACAGAGATAAGCTGGGGGGTGTTGAGTCTGGGTGGGATGCTGTTCGGAGGGGCAGTGTGGACTCAATGGGTCAAATGGCCTGCTTCCACACTGTAGGGATTCTATGAAAAATTCTATGAAATGTCACTGTACCTGATCTCTAGAGTGAGAGAGATATGACTTTGGGTGAGACGGAAAGATTTTAAGAGAATTAGAGAGATTTTGAGGAAGGGCATTAGAAGCTTGAACCTCTTGTCTTTGCACTTGTGATCAAACATTTCTTTACTTTAACCACCTCTGGGGTCTGAGTGGAATTTGTCCCTCGACAAATTGGCATAGCCAGTAGGATCCATTGGCTCTCTTAGTCTGCAGTCACCAGAAGAAAGGGTTTGCTTTCTGTCACCCTTGGGGCAGACTGATAACTGGGGCCTCCTCATAATCCCATGGATCACAGAGATGTGAATAGAGTCAGAGTCACTGAACGTGAGAGGGAAATATAACAAAGGTTAAGGATAAAACCCTGTGTACAGAATTATCAAAAACTAGGCTGCAGGAGAAGGCCTAGCAGGTGCTTCTTCAAGATGAAGAGTATTGCAACTTGTGTTTAAGCCCCCAGACTAATGGACTGGTCATGATGGGAGTACATAGCAGGTCTTCTTTCTTAAGCTGAAGATCCTTGTGCATAAGATGGAGAACACAGAATGCTGCTAGCCAAGGTTCCCGAGATCCAATCCATTAAAATCGACTTGAAATACTAGGATCACCAAAAAGGATTTACAAGGATGTTGCCAGGGTTGGAGGGTTTGAGCTCTAGGGAGAGGCTGAACAGGCTGGGGCTGTTTTCCCTGGAGCGTCAGAGGCTGAGGAGTGACCTTATAGAGGGTTATAAAATCATGAGGGGCATGAATAGGGTAAATAGACAAGGTCTTTTTTCCCCTGGGTTGGGGGAATCCATAACTAGAGGGCATAGGTTTAAGGTGAGAGGGGCAAGATATAAAAGGGATCTAAAGGGCAATTTAAAGGAGGTGGTGGAGGTATTATGGACTAGGCCAGACCACTCAAATCACTCTTAAGCAGGCAGCTCCAGACCATAACTTTGCATTTTGTTTCAGTAAGTGTACAGTGAAAATTACCCAGATTAAGTTAGCGAGATTGACTGTCAGGTTTAAAACAGACAAAACCAATTTATTCACAAAATTACACAATGAAACACGAGAAACAGAATAACGAACCCCTACAGTACTCAGTCTATCCAAAGTAGACTTAATTATGCTGTACCAAATATACACAACGGTCCCAATAAGCAAACCCCCTTTTAAAACACAGTACAAAAAAGGGTCAGATGCTTACAGGTTGAAGTTAGAAGAGCAGAAGAGAGAGTTTCCACATAACTCACTGTTGAACTCCCAACCAGTTCTGGACTGAACTAAACTGGTCAGCTCAGCTAGAGAGTTGACCACTCCCCTTTCCTTATACAAGTTACTTCTAAAACATGACCACTTTGGGCTGAAGTCTCATCTGTTTATATATAAACAAAAAGCCCCTCAAAATCCATTTCATCTCTCGACCAAACCAGACTGATTGGAGCCCGGCCCGGTTTATTGCCCGCCTGAAAAAAATCAAGGACAGAGTCTCCTTGAGCCAAGGACCAGCTTTTAGGGGAAAAAAAGGACTAGCTTTGTGACAGAGGCTGGTACAATTAAAACATTTAAAAGGTATCTGGATGGGTACATGAATAGGAAGGGTTGAGAAGGATATGGGTCAAATGCTGGCAAATGTGACTAGATTAATTTAGGATACCTGGTCAGCATGGACAAGTTGGACTGAAGGGTCTGTTTCTGTGCTGTATCATGCCATGACTCAATCACCTCATTCTGTGTCAGCATAAACTTGATTTGAATATTTTGACTTTAACCATGTTAAGTGGCATTTGTCTTGCAGGAACCAACCAGGGAACACATTGTTTTGGTTCTATTGTTATGCAATGAGAAAGGGCTGATTAATAACACTGTGATTAGATTACATTACAGTGTGGAAACAGGCCCTTCGGCCCAACAAGTCTACATCGACCCGCCGAAGCGCAACCCACCCATACCCCTACATGTACCCCTTACCTAACACTATGGGCAATTTAGCATGGCCAATTCACATTACCTGCACATCTTTGGACTGTGGGAGGAAACCGGAGCACCCGGAGGAAACCCACGCAGACACGGGGAGAACGTGCAAACTCCACACAGTCAGTCGCCTGAGGCTGGAATTGAACCCGGGTCTCTGGCGCTGTGATAAAAGAACCTTCAGGGAAAAGTAACTGTTACACGATGGAACTATCCTATTTGTTTGTGTGATGTGGTTCAATCTGAAATTAGAGTGTTTGGAGACAACGGCATAGCGGTATTCTTGCTAGATTATTAATCTGGAGACCCAGGCAATATTCTGGGACCTGGGTTTGGACTTCCGTCATGGTAGAATAAAAATCTGGAATCAAATGTCTAATAATGACCATTGTCAGCTGTCAGGAAAAAAACTCATCTGGCTCACTAATGTCCATTAGGGAAGGAAACTGCCATCTTTATCAGTCTGGCCTATATGTGACTCCAGACCCACAGCAATGTGGTTGACTTTCAACTGCCCTGTACGATGGCCTGGCCGGTGACACCCACATCCCGTGAATGATACTTTTGATCTGAAGAAATGAACTTAGAAGATATGGGACAGTGAGTTGGCTGTTGAGCATATGGAAAATAAAGGATATGATGATAAACAGGAAATGGATATTACTTAAAGAATTAAGACATGGAAACATGCTTTCCTTTAAGGTACAAAACCCACATGGAAGGGAAGTTTATATAAGCCTCATCCCAATGGTCTAATAATGTTTCCAAAAGAGTAGTAGGCCTAAGGATTGGGAGCATTTTAGAATTCACCAAAGGAGGACCAAGAAATTGATAAAGAAAGGGAGACTAGAATATCAATGTAAGCTGGCAAGAAAGATAAATAAAAACTGGAAGTACTGGGGACAATGAGCAAGTCTGGTAGCATCCATGGAGAGAGAGAAAAACGGTTAATGCTTCAAGTTCAATCTGAGCCTTCTTTGGAATTTATAAATAAGCATTAAAAATGGTTTGTATACGTTTTTATAAGTACTGTATGTAAAAAGGAGGCTAGCAACAACAAATGTGAGTCCATCAAAGGCAAAGACTAGCGATTTTATAAAGGGAAAAAGAGAAATAACAGAGAAGCCAAACCAGTATTTTGAATCTATCTTCATGAATGAATGAGGATGCGTGATGACTTATTGTCACTTGGACTCTACAGTGAACAACACAGTAAAATACAGTGAACAGCTTCAACTGTCACTACAATCCAGTGTCAAATTGAATTGTTTAAGAATAAAAAGAAATAGCCGAAAGAGAGTCCACCTTCATTCCACTACCTCCACCTGAAGTCCTGAGCCGGTTCACCAATGACACCTGTACCACCACCCCTACTCCAAACTCACCAACATCAGAGTCGCCACTCTTCAGGTGCCATCTTTTTGTTTTTCATTTTGCCAACAAGCTGCCGATGCCAGGTCTTTCATTGAGCCTACACTCAATTCGCAGCCAGGGGTCCCTGGCTCCGCTGCCATCACCACCTCACTAATAACCAGGAGTCCCTGGCTTCAGGCCTACTGCAATCAGGAGCTGCTCCCTCTGCTTTGCAGACCAGGAGTCCCTGGCTTCGGGCCTACCGGAACCAGAAGCTGCTGCCACCGTCTTGCAGATAAACCAGGAGTCCCTGTTCTGGGCCTACCATGACCCCAGGAGCCCCTGGCTCCACTGTCTTGACAACGCCTGGAGTCCCCACTCTAAGCCTACCAGAACCAGAGTCCCTGGCTTCAGTGCCGTGCCAGGCCAGGCCGTCACCTTGCTGCGGCCATTTCCCTCTGTGACATCACTTTCTCCGCTTCCACCAACAGGAAGTAGATGAAGAAAAAGAAATGAAAAACTATAGAAGACAGAATGGGTAAGGAAAGAAAGGAGGAAGCGGCCAGTCTATAACGGATGGGCCTAAGAGGCCCTGAATACTGGCCACCTTGCCAACACCACCATCTTGGTATATTCATGGAGGAACATATAAGAAATTTCCCAGAAATAATAGAAACCCAATACCTAGTGAAAAATAGGAACTGAAAAGAAATTACTGATGGTTAAAAAAAAGCAATGCAGAAATTAATACGACTGAATTCAACAATAGATCATTGAGTTCCAGTAACCTACAACTGGGAAGTTTGGAGCCAGGGAGAAGAAGTAGACACTAATGGTAGTGGGTAAAAACAATGACTGCAGATGCTGAAAACCAGAGTCTGGATCAGTGGTGCTGGAAGAGCACAGCAGGAGCAGTAAAATCGATGTTTCGGGCAAAAGCCCTTCATCAGGCCTTCAATGGTAGTGGGGCTCTCCAGTTAAAAGTTAAATGGAGAGTTTGTATTCTGACATCTAGAGTGTAGGTCGCCCACAAAACAAGTGTTTCATTAATGTTGCTTTTTGCTTATATATATAGCAAAAGTCTTAAAATTTGAATCCTATTGTATCAACCTTCCAGTCAGTCACTTGAAATTCAAACATCCTTTTGAACGTTATCAGTCCCTGCAGAGATTATAAAACTTTGACTGACCTTTTGGTAATTTCATTTCTTCTGATCTGGATTGGTGCCATGTTTTCTGTATAATGCTCCCAAGAGCGCAGGGGGCAAGACAAGTACTGGATGGTGGCATATGTATGGAAGTTGACTCCTTACTCCATTTTGGTTGGTTTCAGAGTCTACATGGGTGCAGCCGCTAACTTCTCCCTCATGGGTTTTGAAGAGGGCAGAGGGGCAGTAATGAATTCGAGAATGACCACTCAATTAGGAGTTCGCAGGTTAAAGCCCAACTCGGAAACTAAAAGACTGTATTTCAAAGGCTCATATGATTGGGATCCTTGCGAGGGCTTTTCTTACCATGCCTTGAGCTAGTCCACATTTGCTTTTCTACCTGGCTGCATTTCTTTAATGAATACGAGAACCTATCACTTTTTAATAGATTTTGTTCAATCTTGCCTGTGATATTACCTTCTGCAATCTGAGGTCAGGGTCAAGCTGAATCCTAGCCAACGGCTGTTAATCTTGCTGGCCTAACTATGAATCACTTCTTCTTGTCGTGAGGCACAGAGTCATGGAGATGTACAGCACAGAGACAGACCTCTCGGTCCAACTCGTCCACGCCAAACAGATATCCTAACCTAATCGAGTCCCATTTGCCGGAATTTGGCCCCCATCGCTTTATTAAAGGTTACATTTGTGCACTAGATCACATTACTGACTCTTCACACAACTGGAAAGAAGGGTCCCCTTTCAGTTTAAACAGACTAATCCTCCACCCCCCTCGTACAAGTAAATGATTTTCATCATTTTTTAAAATACAAAGTGGAAGCTGGCCAGTATCAGAGAATCCCGACAGTGTGGGAGCAGGCCATTCGGCCCACACTGACCCTCTGAAGAATACCCCACTCAGACCCACCCACCCTCTTCCTGTAACCCTGTGTTCCTCCTGGGTAACCCCCACCTGGCCTGCACACCCCCAGACGCTATGGGGCAATTTCCCATGGCCAATCCACCTAACTTGCACATCTTTGAACTGAGAGAGGAAATTGGAGCACCCAGAGGAAACCCACACAGACATGGGGAGAATGTGCAACCTCTACATGGACAGCTGCCTGAGAGTGGGATCGAACCCGGGTCCCTGGCGGTGTGAGGCAGCAGTGCTAACCACTGAACCACTGTTCCATTCCATTTTCCAAATAAACTCCCTAAGGCTGTTAATGTTCCTAGTGCTTTCTCTCACTAGATTAATACCACAGAATGAGAGGATGAGTACAGAGGGCCTGTTACCCCCTGGGCTTTAGAAGAACGAGGGGCAATCTCATTGTAACATACAAGAGTCTGAAGGTTACTTAACAGCGGAGGCACAGAAAGTTGGTTCCTGCAGGGTCAGGAATCAAAAACCTGGGAGCACAGTCTCAGGATATGGGACCAATCATAAAGGACTAAGATGAGGGGAAATGACTTCATTCAAAGGATTGTGAATTTTTGGAACATTCCACCCCAGACAGAGCTCCATTGTTGAATAAATGTGAGGCTGAAATATTCGGTTCTCTCGGGATATCAGAAACAGGCAGGAAACTGGAGCTGAAACCCAAGATGAGCCACGGTGATACCGACTGGCAGAACAGGGTTAACTGGTTGCAAGGTCTACCTATCCCGTCAATGTGGTTTTACTTTGGCCATCCCATGGAAGCTGTGCTCTTATACAGAAGAACCTCATTTATCTGAATATCAATTATCCAAATTTCAGATTATCTGAAGAAGATCTCAAGGTCCCAATAGAAACATTACATCAAAGAGGTGTTTCAACATTGTTTGTGTCTTTTGTTTACAATGATTAAAAACGAACTCGGCTTATTGAAATGCTGCCAAGTACAGTTCTGGACATCAATGGGAACCCCAGGCACCATCTCCAAATGACTGACTGCCCATCCCTCTCTCTCTCTCTCTCTCTCTCTCTCCCCCCCCACATCTACCCTGGAGTTCTACACAGACATGTACCCTAAACCCTCCTTCCCCAGATAATCTTTCCAACATTGTCCTGTACAGGGCAAAGGTGGAACTTGTCAAAGATGTGTGTGTGTGTGTGTGTGTGTGTGTGTGTGTGTGTGTGTGTGTGTGTGTGTGTGTGTGTGTGTGTGTGTGTGGCCATCTGGGGGGGTGGACGGTGGATGGGGGCGGACGGGGGTGGGGGGGGGGCAGTGTTGGACAGAGTTGGGGTGTCAGACGGGGGGCCGCGATGAGGGCAGATGGGGTGTGGGGTTGCAAGAGGTTGGGGGGGCGGATGTGGGACAGGGCTAGGGGAGTCGGACGGTGGGGAGCAGGATTGAGGGCGGACGGGAGGGCAGGGGGGAGTGTGCAGTGTGCTGCTGCCTAGTCTCCTGAATGGGGGGGTGCAGACTTAGCAAGTGCTCGCTGTGTCAATCCCATTGAACTGATGGTGGGGGGGTCAGGGAGGCTTCAGCAATGCTGCAGGTCCCTTACACACAAGTGTGTGTATCTCTGCTCAGAAACAAACCCTGAGACAGAGAGAGGGAGTAAGGCAGGCAGAGAGAGGAAAAAGGAAACTTCAGAAAACTCCCAGCCCCAGAGGAGAGGCATTGGATCAATTAACCAAATAATCCATTATTCGAACGAAAGAGTGCCCGCCCATCTTGTTCGGAAAATCGAGGTTCCTCTATCTATCAACCAGCTGCCACTGCCTTGCTGATAACCAGGAGTCCCTGGCTTCGGGCCTACTACAACCAGGAGCTGCTGCCATTGCTTTGTGATTATCTCATCTGATAATCACAAGGCCATGGCTTCGAGCCCCATGACAGAGAATTGTACACAAACCAGGGGTATCTTTTTATGGTTGACATTGCCATTTCCTGGGTGACAAAGTAAACCGAGGTCCCTGCGTGCTGCTCAGGTCAGTGTAAGTGAATTGCAAATTGTATTAAAACCGGGTAGTTATGCTGTCCTGGATGTTACACATATCTCAATGAGCATTGCTTCTAAAGAGGTTCCTGATAAACTAGATGCTGTTGGTCGTGTTGTATAAGCGTGAAGTGTCTGCCATGCTTACCAGGAAGCCAAGATGGCGGCTGAATACGTCTCCTGAGCAGGACCTCATCTGCTCTGTCTGTTCATTTTCTTTTTTCATAGAATCCCTACAGCGTGGAAACAGGCCCTTCGACTCAACAAGTCCACACCGACCCTTGAAGGAGCAACCCACCCAGACCCATTCCCCCACCCCACTATCCTATATTTACCCCTGACTAATGCACCTAACCTATACATTCTAAACAAAGGAAAGGCTGGTAGCCATAGGGAATGCTGGATGACTGAAGAAATTGAGGGTTTGGTTAAGAAAAAGAAGGAAGCACATGTCAGGTATAGACAGGATAGATCGAGTGAATCCTTAGAAGAGTATACAGGCAGTAGGAGTACACTTAAAGAGGGAAATCAGGAGGGCGAAAAGGGGACATGAGATAGCTTTGGCAAATAGGGTTAAGGAGAATCCAAAGGGTTTTTCCAAGTACATTAAGGACAAAAGGGTAACTAGGGAGAGAATAGGGCCCCTCAAATGTCAGCAAGGCGGCCATTGTGTGGAGCTGCAGGAGATGGGAGAGATATTAAATGAATATTTTGCATCAGTGTTTACTGTGGAAAAGAACTTGGAAGATATAGAATGTGGGGAAATAGATGGTGACATCTTGAAGAATGTCCATATTACAGACAAGGAAGTGCTGGAGGTCTTGAAATGGGTAAAAGTGGACAAATCCCGAGAACCTGATCAGGTGTACCCAAGAATTCTGTGGGAAACTCGGGATGTGATTGTTGGGCCTCTTGCTGAGATACTTGAATCATTGATCGTCACAGGTGAGGTGCCGGAAGACTGGAGGTTGGCTAATGTGGTGCCACTGTTTAAGAAGGGTGTTAAAAGGACAAGCCAGGGAACTATAGACCAGTCAGCCTGATGTCGGCGGTGGGCAAGTTGTTGGAGGGAATCCTGAGGGACAGGATGTACATGTATTTGGAAAGGCAAGGACTGATTCAGGATAGTCAACATGGCTTTATGCGTGGGAAATCATGTCTCACAAACTTAATTGAGGTTTTTGAAGAAGTAACCAAGCGGATTGATGAGGGCAGAGCAGTAGATGTGATCTATATGGACTTCAGTAAGGCGTTCGACAAGGTTCCCCATGGGAGACTGGTTAGCAAGGTTAGATCTAATGGAATACAGGTAGAACTAGCCATTTGGATACAGAACTGGCTCAAAGATAGAAGACACAGGGTGGTGGTGGAGGGTTGTTTTTCAGACTGGAGGCCTGTGACCAGTGGAGTGCCACAAGGATCGGTGCTGGGTCCTCTACTTCTCGTCATTTATATTAATGATTTGGATGCGAGCATAAGAGGTATAGTTAGTAAGTTTGCAGACAACACCAAAATTGCAGGTGTAGTGGACGGCAAAGAGGATTACCTCAGATTACAACAGGATCTGGACCAGATGGGCCAATGGGCTGAGAAGTGGCAGATGGAGTTTAATTCAGATAAATGTGAGGTGCTGCGTTTTGGGAAAGCAAATCTTAGCAGGAATTATACACTTAATGATAAGGTCCTCGGGAGTGTTGCTGAACAAAGAGACCTTGGAGTGCAGGTTCATAGCTCCTTGAAAGTGCAGTCGCAGATAGATAGGATAGTGAAGAAGGCGTTTGGTATGCTTTCCTTTATTGGTCAGGGTATTGAGTACAGGAGTTGGGAGGTCATGTTGTGGCTGTATGAATAGGAAGGGTTTGGAGGGATATGGGTCGGGTGCGGGGATATTTGGTTGGCATGGACGAGTTGGACCGAAGGGTCTGTTTCCATGCTGTACATCTCTACGACTATGGGCAATTTAGCGTGGCCAATTCACCTAACCTACACATCTTTGTGATTGTGGGAGGAAACCAGAGCACGCGGAGAAAACCCATGCCAGACACGTACAAACTCCGCACAGACAGTCGCCTGAGGGTGAGAATTGAACCCTGGTGCTGTGAGGCAGCGGTGCTAACCAATGAACCTTTTCCTCTTCCTTTCTTATAGAGTCATAGGGATGTACAGCTCAGAAACAGACCCTTCGGTCCAACCCGTCCATGCCGACCAGATATCTCAACTCAATCTAGTCCCACTTGCCAGCACCCGGCCCATATCCCTCCAAACCCTTTCTATTCATATACCCATCCAAATGCCTTTTAAATGTTATAATTGTACCAACCTCCACCACATCCTCTGGCAGCTCATTCCATACACGTACCACCCTCTGCGTGAAAAAGTTGCCCCTTATGTCTCTTATATCTTTCCCCTCTCACCCTAAACCTATGCCCTCTAGTTCTGGACTCCCTGACCCCAGGGAAATGACTTTTTCTATTTATCCTATCTATGGTCCTCATGATTTTATAAACCTCTGTAAGGTCACCCCTCAGCCTCCGACACTCTGGGAAAACAGCCGCAGCCTGTTCAGCCTCTCCCCATAGCTCAAATCCTCTAACCCTGGCAACATCCTTGTAAATCCTTTCTAAACCCTTTCAAGTTTCACAACATCTTTCTGATAGGATGGAGACCAGAATTGCATGCAATATTCCCACAGTGGCCTAACCAATGTCCTGCACAGCCGTAACATGACCTCCCAACTCCTGTACTCAATACTCTTTTCTTCTTACTTCTTGTCCCTGGATGGCTTCGGAGATGATGAGCTGAGCCAGAGCGGACCCAAGTCGAAACCCATTGCAGACTTGTTTGCTTTTAGTTTTTTCTTTCCCTGCTTTTTTTCGTTAAAACTTAAACCTCACTTACCTTCTGTAGAGGCCACCTGGCAGCTTCAGCAGTGGCTGTCCTGCCGAGAACAGGCCAGCTGTGTCTCATGGTGGTGATGTCATTGGGAGAGGCAAGATGGCGCCAAAGAATGGTAGCCTGATTCCATGGTAATGGTGCAGCGGGGAACCCATGCTAGTGACAATCTCAGCATCTGGGTGGAAGAGCCTGGATCCAGGCTCTCTGAGCACTGAAGAAGGACTGTAATGCGAAAACATTTAAACTTTATTTCTTTGTTTTCTACTTTATACTTAAGATTTTGTACCGAGATAGCTTTGTTCCTAAGATGGTGCCAGAGAATGAGAGTTTTCTCTGCACTCCTGAATCCCTGTACCTGAGTACATGTTACAATAAACCCTAATTCTAGTTCTGGAGCAGTAACTACACTTCAGAAGTACTAAATTATCTCCAAACCAGGTTAGAATACCCCGAGGCCATAACAGGAGCATTTGAAATCTTTTCTTAATTCGGTGATGGGTTGTTAAAATTGGCCTTTCAAATGAACGTGTCCTTCCATGAAGAACACTAGCTGCCAACTAATTCAGCTGCTGCTCCATTAAGGTGGGGCATGCCGGAGACTGTGCTGTGCTGTATTAGTAATTCCTCTGTATCCCAGCGGACTGGGACTGAGGATGTTAGCATCATGAAATCATAGCAGCCCAGAAGGAGACCGTTCTGCCCAACGAGCCTGTGCTGGCCCCTTTCAAAGATCGATTCAATTTATTCCATGCCTCCTGCTCTTTCCCCACAGCCTTGGAAATCTTCCTTTTCAACTTACTTATTCTGCTTTGAAAATTATTATTGAAACTGCTCCCACCATTCCCGATCACACCAACCTGTTCTGAAGGAAATAATCTTCTCATCCTTCCTTTGTCTCTTTAATGAGAAAGCACTTGTATTTGAGCAAACAGCAATGAAACACTTAGTTTTCTATGTTGATTGAGGATTTAACATTGAGCAGGACACTGAGGAGAACTCCTGGGCTCTTATCCAAAGAATGCACTGGGTTCTTTTATTCTATCTGAGATGAGAGATGGGAGATGGAGCCCCATCAGAAAGTACCTCCAGCTGTGCAGCAGTTCTGCCAAAGAAATTTCACCTGTGTTTTGTGCTTGAAACTTTGAAGTGATGCTTGATCCAAGACTGAAACCTCAAACTGGATGAATTGATGGTCTAAAATAATGGAATAAGGAAAATTCATTCGTGAGTTATAGAGTCGCACAGAAACAGATCCTTTGGTCCAACCAGTCCATGCTAACCATAATCCCAAACTAAATTAGTCCCACCTGCTCATATCCCTCCAAACATCTCTTATTCATGTCCTTATCCACGTGTCTTTTAAACACTGTAACTGTACCCACATCCACCACTTCCTCTGGAAGTTCATTCCACATACGACCTGCTGTCTGTGTAAAAAATAATGTTCGTCATGTCTTTTGTAAATATCTCTATACTCTCACCTAAAAAATATGCCTCCTAGTGGTGGGCGGCACGGTGGCACAGTGGTTAGCACTGCTGTCTCACAGCGCCAGAGACCCGGGTTCAATTCCCGCCTCAGGCGACTGACTGTGTGGAGTTTGCACATTCTCCCCGTGTCTGCGTGGGTTTCCTCCGGGTGCTCCGGTTTCCTCCCACAGTCCAAAGATGTGCAGGGTCAGGTGAATTGGCCATGCTAAATTGTCCATAGTGTTAGATAAGGGGTAAATGTAGGGGTATGGGTGGGTTGCGCTTCGACGGGTCGGTGTAGACTTGTTGGGCCGAAGGGCCTGTTTCCACACTGTAAAGTAATCTAAATCTAATCTAGTCTTGAAATCGCTCAACGTAGGGAAAAAACACCTGTCATTCTTTTTATCTATATGCCTCATGATTTTATGAACCTCTGTAAGGTCATCCCTCAACCTCCTACGCTCCAGGGAAAAAAGGCCCAGTCCTATCCAACCTCCCTCGACAACTCAACCCTTCATTCCTGGCAACATCCTAGCAAATCTCTTCAGAACCCTCTGCAGTTTAATCATACCTTTCCTATAACAGGGTGACCAGAGCTGTACACAGTTCTCCAGAAGAGTTCCTCGCCAATTACAATGGGCTCTGGGCTGAGGTGTGGGTCATCCATTTAGCTCTTAGAGCCTGATATACCCTTGAAGAAAGTCATAGTTAATCGGGTGGTGGTCTGAATTCCATTCTCCTGTCTGCAACCCCCAGCCATCCATGCATTATCACTCCTTTCTTGATCAAAAATACAATCTAATCTAAGTCCCCAGTTTCCTAGGGAATACAATTCCACAGAGTAACTTTTCCACTCCATCTTTAAAGCAAGACCACTTACTCTTAAACTGTTGCCCCCTAACTTTTGTCTCTCCGACCGGGGAACCATCCTGTCACAACTCACCTTGTCAAATCTGCTCAGGATCTTACATGTTTCCAAAAGATCGACTCTCGTTCTTCAAAGCTACAATTAGTGACGGCACCTTAAAATAAGACCTTAATCCTGGGACTATGATATGAGAACCTTCCCTGAACTGCTTCTATTGCAAGGAGAAAGTGAGGACTGCAGAGGCTGGGGAACAGAGTTGAGAGAGCGGTGCTGGAAAAGCATAGCAGGGTCAGGCAGCATCTGAGGAGCAGGAGAAATCGACGTTTCGGGCATGAGCCCTTCATCAGGAATGAGGCTTGTGGGCCAAGGGGGTTGAGAGACAAATGGGAGGTGGGTAGGGTTGGGGGAGAGGTAGCTGGGAAAACGATAGGTGGATGCAGATGAGGGAGAGGATGATAGGTCAGAGGGGGCAGTGATGGATGGGTCTGGAGGGCGGTGCCAAATTGGAGGCTTGGGACTGAGATAATGTGGGGGGAGGGGAAATCTATTTTCTGAATCTGCCTTTTGCCAAGGATATGTTCATGGCAATGTCACTCTATTGGAACAGCTACTGTGTCTATTATTCTGTTAAATCCTCTAGTAGAGTTAGGTTGTTCCAAGTTCTTCTTTCTTTTGTTGCATTTTAACTATAATGTTTAAATAAATTGTGTTTTGCTTCACATCAAGTAATTTGACCAATTGAGTTAAATCTGGAATACTGCACTTGACAATTAACTTTAAAATAGGAAGAGGTTAGGGTCTAGGCTACTTTCTTAAAATATTTTGAGAGGGTCTGCTCTGCTCCATAACACCGATGCAATGGTAACCTTGCAAAGTCTAAGGAACTTGGAAAGATTAAATCCAATGAGTCTAGTATCTCTGCAGCCATTCTAAGATGCTGGTCACCCACTGTATATCAGTCTTTAGCTCTAACAGTTACCCAGCATCTTTTCCCTGGTGGTGATGATTAGATTAGATTACTTACAGTGTGGAAACAGGCCCTTCGGCCCAACAAGTCCTCACCGACCCTCCAAAGAACAACCCACCCAGAGCCATTCCCCTACAACTACCACTATGGGCAATTTAGCGTGGCCAATTCACCTGATCTGCACATCTTTGGACTGTGGGAGGAAACTGGAACACATGGAGGAAACCCACGCAGAAATGGGGAGAATGTGCAAACTCCTCACAGACAGTTGCCTGAGGCGGTGAATTGAACCCGGGTCTCTGGCGCTGTGAGGCAGCAGTGCTAACCACTGTGCCACCGTGCCGCCTAAGAAAGTATCTTTGTGGTGTTTTTCTCAGTCATCTCCAGTGAAGAGAGACACAAACTATCTGTTTAATACCTCCATCATTTCCTTACTTTCAATTATCAATTCTCCAGCCTCTCTCTCTAGAGGACCAGCTTTATTCTGTGCTCTACGGTCTGTTCCCAAAGACACACACTGAGATTAACTTCAACTGCACCTGGAGGACTGTCACCTCAGGGAAAGGCGCTCTTTGGTCTGCCTGAGCCTTGTCGGTCTTCCAGAGCAATGAGTTGACCTCTACCGAGTGTTACAGACCGGGACCTTCCAAGGTCCAGGACTACGTGCTGAGGGACACACTGAAACTTGGGGCAGCTGCTGCTAAGGCGCGGTGGGGAAAGACCACCGTCTGAGGTCTTCCTGCTGAAGGTAAATGGAGGTCTGTACAGTTATCAGGCCCTCCCAATGCCTCATATAAATGTTAATATAATCTTGTACAAGTAAGAAATGCCTTTGGTTTGTTTGCTGGATAGAGTCGAACTCCAATGTCTGTTTGTTTTTCATATGCTACTGTACAGAACCAAGCTGCTTCAGAGACTGAGTGTGTACAAAGATGTTTTTATGAATAAGGTATATTTTTGAAAACAGCTCTAGTTGGACATTTCCTTTATAAACACTTACAGATGCTCTTACCAAATGGTTTTATATTACAAACTAGCGTTTGCTCATATTCTACATTCTTTCTTCATTTGTTTTGTCATTATTTGCTGGTTCTTAAATCTAACCACTTTTCTGACCCATCACTAAGCTTTGCAGATTTGTAGAATGTTTATATCTATTTGATACTTATCTTTACTCCCTCCTTCAGCCTCCTCAAACAAAGTTCTTCTTACTGGGATAGATCTTTGCTGCGAGTTATTAAATACTTCCTAAAAAGTCAGCAACTGTACCGCTATCATTCCAACTTTTAAACTGGCTTTCAAGTTCATCTCTGCCTTTATATCCTTATAATTACCCTTTAATTAGAGTTAAAACTCCACTGTTGGACAAATATCTCTTCTTCAAACTGAACATGAAATTCGACAATGTTACTGTTACCGTCACTGAAAACCTGCTTGATCAAATAGTTCTTGATCATCTTGACTCATTACTCGTTATCACGTCTAGAGTAGTCTGCTCCCCCCAGTGGCTTGAGAATGTACTGCCATAATAAATTCATGAGTCTGATGCTGGAAAAGCACAGCCGGTCAGGCAGCATCCAAGGAGCAGGCAAATCGACGTTTCGGACAATTAGCACTTCATCAGGAATCCTCATTCTGGATTTGGGCTTATGCCCAAAACGTTGATTCACTTGCTCCTCGGATGCTGCCTGACCTGCTGTGTTTTTCCAGCACCACTCTAATCTAGACTCTGGTTTCCAACATCTGCAGTCCTCACTTTTTCCCTGTCATAATAAATTGTCCTGAATAAACGCTATGAATTCCTTTTCCATGCTACCTTCACCAATCTGATTTACCCAATCTACCTGTAGATTAACGTTTCCTCTGGTTATTGTAGTACTTTTATTCTGAGCCATTTATTTCTTCCTGCATACTCTGTCCTTCATCGTAATTACTGTTAGGAGGCTTACAAACTCTCTCAAGTGACCTGTTATCCTTCCTACTTCTTATCTTGGCACAAAATGATTCCATTTCTTGCTCTGTTAAAGAAAGTCATCTCTCACTACTGTACTAATGATACCCTGAATGAACAGAACTAAGGTTTCTGGGCTTCCTATTAGCAGTCTCATACTTCCTATCACTTCACTTCATAATGCATGATGAGGAGGTGCTGATATTGGACTGGGGTGGACAAAATTAAACATCACACAACTGGGAAGTGGCCACTTGGGTCTGCACCGACCCTCCAAAGAGCATCCAATCCAGACTCAGCTCCCTACCCTATCCCTGTAATCCTACATTTCCCATGACTATCCCACCTACACATCCCCAGACACTACGGGGAAATTTGGCATGGCCAATCCACCTTAACCTGCACATGGACTGTGGGAGGAAACTGGCGCAAACCCACGCAGACACGGGGAGAATGTGCAAACTCCGCACAGACAGTGGCCCGAGGCTGGAATCGAACCCAAGTCCCTGAAGCTGTGAGGCAGCAGTGCCAACCACTGAGCCCCAGTGCTGACCCTAATGGTGATGACTATCGGGTCATACATATTTATTTATACCTCTGCCCTTTTATCATTTTTCAACCTTTACCCTTGTCTGCTGATAACGGAGGTGTAACACATCACCTGCCTTGCCATCTTTATCACGTCACATAACTGATTTTTCTTCATTACCTTATACACAGATTTCAACATTTTTCACAAAATGTAGATATCTTTTCCTGCCCGATGGTAACTTGCTACCGTGTCCCCTGGACATACATAATGTATGAGCACTACTCTGCAAACTGAATAGCTCTATCGTTCACAGGGAGGCATGAGCCATACACTACAATTCAGATAAATAGGCTCCACTCCGCATTCAACTGAGCAAGACAACTCAAATAATTACTTCTGCATCATACCGAGTACATCTCAGGTTACCACAGTTGTAGGGCAGCTATTCATTACGCAGTTACACACCAGCGAATGCAGTAATGATACTTAAACTGATGCTGTGAGAGAATCTGGGGGAGGAAGGTGAGAGACAGTAATGAAAGAAATAAAGACGATCTCGTTAGCTGCTCCAGGAGTGAATCAAACTGTCAGAATGGCTTCCCCCAACCCTCACCTCGTTACTTTGACATTACCCTAGTCTCTTCAAGATGCCACTTCACATAATCTTTTTTTTTGTGTTTAAATTCACACTGGGCGGCACGGTGGCACAGTGGTTAGCACTGCTGCCTCACAGCGCCAGAGACCCGGGTTCAATTCCCGCCTCAGGCGACTGACTGTCTGGAGTTTGCACATTCTCCCCGTGTCTGCGTGGGTTTCCTCCGGGTGCTCCGGTTTCCTCCCACAGTCCAAAAATGTGCAGGTCAGGTGAATTGGCCATGCTAAATTGCCCGTAGTGTTAGGTGCAGGGGTAAATGTAGGGGAATGGGTCTGGGTGGGTTGCGCTTCGGCGGGTCGGTGTGGACTTGTTGGGCCGAAGGGCCTGTTTCCACACTGTAAGTAATCTAATCATCAGGGCATCAAGCCGGGTGTTATATTTAATTCGTGAATCCCTCAGTTTTGACCTCTCCACGAATAAACTTTACTGAGTGACTCTGCGTCTCAATTAGTGAGTGCTTATTCCCGACACGGGAGCATGGGTGCCACCTATTAAATTTGGCCACTGTGATCCGACTGCACAGCATGCCATCTGCACAGTGGCACCCAGGGCATCTCATCAGCTCTTGATGGTACTTCAAGCAAAATGTTTCGGAGTTAACCTGAGCATCGCGGGAGAGGCAGGCCCGGTGAAATCAAGCATGCAACAGTTTTCGAGAAACCGAGAGAACTGCAGATGCCGGAAGTCAGAAATCGTTGGAGAAACTCGGCAGGTCTGTGGAGAGAAAGCAGAGTCTTCGGGTCTAGCGACCCTTCTTCAGAACAGGTTAATGGATACGTTCAACAATAGTTTCCTCCTATTAGATTAGATTCCCTACAGTGTGGAAACAGGCCCTTCGGCCCAACCAGTCCACACCGACCCTCCGAAGAGTAACCCACCCAGACCCATTTCCCTCTGACTAATGCACCTAATTCTATGGGTGATTTTAGCACGGCCAATTCACCTGACCGGCACATCTCTGTGACTGTGGGAAGAAACCGGAGCACCCGGAGGAAACCCACGCAGACACGGGGAGAATGTGCAAACTCCACACAGACGGTCACCCGAGGCTGGAATCGAACCTGAGACCCTGGTGCTGTGAGGCAGCAGTGCTAACCACTGAGCCACCCTGCCATCCCTAATCACAACAATTTTAGGCTTTGCATAAAATATATTGTCATCCCAGAAATGGGCCTTCACATTATGTTTGCTCCCTAGAACCATTCTTCCAAAACTTACTTTGAGTTGATTTAATTCATTGCAGTCAGGTGTACCTAAGTACAGTAAAAAGCTTTGTTTTGCAAGCAGTTCAAGCAGAGCATAGCACACAAGGACATATAAATCACAGGGAGCTTCGACAGAGTGAGGCACACAGGCTTACTGCTACACCAAGCAAGATCAACATTATTTGAAATTAGGCAGCTCCATTTAGTCCTGAAGAAGGGTTACACCCGAAACGTTGACATCTCCACCTCCTGACGCTGCCTGTGCTCTTCCAGCCTCCTGCTTGTCCACCTTGGATTCCAGCATCTGCAGTTTCTTTTTTGTCAGCTCCATTCCTGATGAAGGGCTTTTGCGATTCTCCTGCTCCTCAGATGCTGCCTGACCTGCTGTGCTTTTCCCAGCACCACGCTCTCGACTCTAGTCTCCAGCATCTGCAGTCCTCACTTTCGCCGAGCTCCATTTAGCAGTCGAATAGGGAAGAAGCTGTTCTTGAACCTGTTGGTGCGTGAGTTCAAACTTCTGTATCTTCTGCCTGACAGAAGAGGTTGGAGCAGATCATTACTGGGTAATGCACCAGCTTACTCATATCTCTTTGGCTGTGGTGACTTTATTTATATTAATTTATCGTGCAGAGCGTATCACCGCTGAATTGGAGTTTAAAAACAATACTAGCTAGTAGGGGGGTGTTGGACACAAATGGACCTTAACCTTGAATTGTTAACTTGATATCAGTTTGACTGAGTGGACACACTTTCTCAGCTGCGAGTGACAGACTAGAGTGAGTCTAGATCTCTCTCTCGGACTGTGAGGACATAATGCAGTCTGATACTTCAGTGTGCTGAGGGAGTGATGCACTGTTGGCAACGCCATCATCTGCATAAGATGTTAAACATGATGCAGTACCGATCCACACAAAAGGTCTTCGCCACACCATTAAAGATGAAAATAAATTACAAGAATGCTGGAAATATTCAACAGCCGTAGAGAAAGAATCTACAATTCAGGCAGATGACATTTCATCAGAAAAGTTAAAGGTGTAACAGGGTTTAAGTAAGTAGAGCACCTGAGGAAGTGGAGGGTGGGAGAACACAGCAGGTCTGCAATAGAATGGAAGACTAAATGACAAAGGAGGGGAGGGGAGGGATGGGGTGGGGGAGAGTGTGATAACATGTTAAGTGAACAAAGAAAATGTGTCCAGACAAATGGGGAAAGTGAATCATTTCCACTCCCAACCTTTCAAACACCCAAGCATTTGCAAACACCTGCCAACACTCTGGGCTAGGAGGTCGGTGCCACTGACTTCATAGTCGTCGCCTGTTGCTACTGCTCCTCCTTTACCAGCCTGTTCAGTGGGTCATTGACACCCTCCTCACAGGACCAAGCAGGCACCTTCCCATCACCCCAGTTGGTTCCATACAGCGATGGCAAATTCCAATCACCCTGCACCTACTCCATACTGTTACCTAATCCATACTGTTACCTAATCCATACTGCTACCTAATCCATACTGTTACCTAATCTATACTGCAACCTACTCCATACTGCAACCTAATCCATACTGTTATCTAATCCATACTATTACCTACTCCATACTGCAACCTAATCCATACTGCAAACTAATCCATTCTGTTACCTAATCTATACTGCAACCTAATCCATACTGCTACCTAATCCATACTGCAACCTAATCCATACTGTTACCTAATCCATATTGCAACCTAATCCATACTGTTACCTACTCCATACTGCTATCTACTCCATACTGTTACCTAATCCATACTGCTATCTACGCCATACTGCTACTTAATCCATACTGTTACCTAATCCATACTGCAACCTAATCCATACTGTTACCTACTCCATACTGCTATCTACTCCATAGTGCTACCTACTCCATACTGTTACCTAATCCATACGGTTATCTAATCCATACTGCTACCTCCTCCATAATGCTACCTACTCCATACTGTTACCTAATCCATACTGCTACCTACTCCATACTGCTACCTACTCAAAACTGCCATCTACTCCATACTGCTACCTACTCCATACTGTTACCTAATCCATACTGCTATCTACTCCATACTGCTACCTAATCCATACTGTTACCTAATCCATACTGCTATCTACTCCATACTGCTACCTACTCCATACTGTTACCTAACCCATACTGTTACTTAATCCATACTGTTATCTACTCCATACTGTTACCTACTCCAAACTGCTACCTAATCCATACTGCTACCCAATCCATACTGTTACCTACTCCATACTGTTATCTACTGCATACTGCTACCTACTCCAAACTGCAATCTACTCCATACTGCTATCTACTCCATACTGTTACCTAACCCATACTGTTACTTAATCCATACTGTTATCTACTCCATACTGTTACCTACTCCAAACTGCTACCTAATCCATACTGCTACCTAATCCATACTGCTACCTACGCCATACTGCTATCTACTCCATATTGTTACCTAATCCATACTGCTATCTACTCCATACTGCTATCTACGACATACTGCTATCTACTCCATACTGCTACCTACTCCATACTGCTATCTACACCATACTGTTACCTAATCCATACTGCTGTATACTCCATACTGCTATCTACGCCATACTGCTACCCAATCCATACTGCTACCTACTCCATACTGTTACCTAATCCATACTGCTATCTACTCCATACTGCTATCTACTCCATACTGTTACCTAATCCATACTGTTACCTACTCCATATTGTTACCTAATCCATACTGTTACCTACTCCATTCTGCTATCTACTCCATACTGTTACCTAATCCATACTGCTATCTACACCATGCTGTTACCTAATACATAGTGTTACCTACTCAATACTGCTATCTACGCCATACTGTTACCTAATCCATACTGTTACCTACTCCATACTGCTATCTACACCATACTGTTACCTAATCCATACTGCTTTGTGCTCCATACTGCGATCTACTCCATACTGCTACCTACTCCATACTGCTATCTACGCCATACTGTTACCTAATCCATACTGTTATCTACTCCATACTGTTACCTACTCCATACTGCTATCTATGCCATACTGTTACCTAATCCATACTGCTATCTAATCCATACTGCTATCTACTCCATACTACTACCTACTCCATACTGCTATCTACGACATACTGTTTCCTAATCCATACTGCTACCTACTCAAAAATGCTACCTACTCCAAATTGCTACCTAATCCATACTGTTACCTACTCCATACTGCTATCTACTCCATACTGCTACCTAATCCATCCTATCACCTATTGTGTTGTCTGAGCATATGGTGCCAATCATTGCCAGTGTATGGTTGAGTAGATTGGGAGATTAGATCACCCCCTTTTCTGACTGGGCGAACAGGCTCGAAACTGGTCAAAGAAAACCATCAGATGGTCTTTGAGAAGGGCCTGATGTTGGCAATAAGTTAAACTGGAGTGACAAACATTCTTGCTAAGACTTTGAGACCTAGATGGAGGGCCTTTGAGATCCAGAACCTTTCCAAACCCAAATCTTCCAGTCTTCGCCATGAACCCTTTCAGAGAAATGTCCTTGTATAACACGAACATCAGTGCTGCCCTCGTAACTCCTCCCATCCCCCCCTCCGCACCACACCCACCACTCCATCCAACATTCCTCCTCCACATCCCTCACCACCACCTCACCGTTCACTTCAACATGCCACACATCACTCCATTCATTGCTTGCTCACCACCCCTCACGTCACTGTCCCCTCGTCATTCTGCTCCTCACTCCTCTCATGGTGCCCTTTGCCAATCTGCGCCTCATCCTCTGCCACTCCCAAAGCACTGCACTCACTGCTCACCCTGCTCCCCTCACTGCCTGTCCCTCACCTTGCTCCCCATGCTGCCTGTCCTTCACCTTGCTCCCCATGCTGCCTGTCTCTCACCTTGCTCCCCTCACTGCCTGTCTCTCACCTTGCTCCCCTCACTGCCTGTCCCTCACCTTGCTCCCCTCACTGCCTGTCCCTCACCTTGCTCCCCATGCTGCCTGTCCCTCACCCTGCTCCCCTCACTGCCTGTCCCTCTCCCTGCTCCCCTCACAGACTGTCCCTCTCCCTGCTCCCCTCACAGCCTGTCCCTCTCCCTGCTCCCCTGACTGCCTGTCCCTCTCCCTGCTCCCCTGACTGCCTGTCCCTCTCCCTGCTCCCCTGACTGCCTGTCCCTCTCCCTGCTCCCCTCGCTGACTGTCCCTCACCCTGCTCCCCTGACTGCCTGTCCCTCACTCTACTCCCTCGCTGCCTGTCCCTCTGCCTGCTCCCTCACCCTCTCTTACTCAATTTGAATTGCTTTTCTCTGGTTATGTTCCCGTGAAGCACTTTGAGCTGAGTCACTCTGCTAAAGGTGCCATATAGATGAGAGTTCATTCTTTAAGTTTTTCCTGGGACTAATGGCGGCGCAGTCTGTGGCCAGTTTTGAGAGTGAGTCTGTGGCCTGAGCTCGATGGGTTGGAATCCCGCTACTCTGGGCTGGCAGACTGGAGCCGATCCGAACGGGATCCAAGTGGGTAATCAACCGTTACCACATGTGGGATCTTGCTGTGCAGAAAAGGCCTGACTCGATTCCTGCAGTGACCACAGTGCAAAACCACTGGACTGTCTTGCGGCTGGGGATGGTGCCGTATAAATGAGCTCTCTCTCTTTCAAACGTGGACAACTGGCGTCCGCATTTCCCCATCCGCCTTCCCTTGTACTCCACCTACCACCCGTTAGCAGAGTTTGGGGTGCGTGTGTCCCTTCCCTCTGGCACTGTGTACCAGGCAGACCCTGAGACATGAGCTCTGCCGTGATCAGCCAACCTCTCACTCTTGCAGAAGGAGTCCCCGCATCCCGTAAATCTCCCGAGGGCAATTCAATCATCGTTCCCCCACCCACACTCAATGACTTTTCCGGTCTCAAAACCATCCTGGATCTAGTTCAATTACACAACACTGGCAGTGGCTGCACAAACTGGAGATTTGTAGGAGGTAGGGGAGGAAGGGCTTGTGGGGAATCATTGCTCATGTGGTTAACCCTGACTCAGAGACTAGTTGGTGTGCTAGCTCATTGACAAAATCCCAGCTGAGAGCCGCAGTCAGGAACATTCGCCCCCGCACGGATGGATTCTCAGGGATTCAGGAGGTCAGTGGTCAGACAGATTTGAGCATTCACCCCCCCCCCCCACCCCCCTCAAGCCGACCTGTTGTGAAATTACTGTCTGAAATTTGGGAATGACTGCCCTGGGGAATTATTTGGAAAGCCAGACAGGGCTGGAGTAATAAAACATTTGAAGATCTCATTACTCAAGCAAGTTTGGCTGATGAATAAGCCAGTTTGTTGAACATCTCATCTTTAAATCTTTAGATTACCTCATCCCTATATTACTTAAAAATTGGAACCCCAATTAATTTAGCGTCAAAGAGACACAGCATAGAAACTGAGCATTCAGTCCAACTCATCCCCACAGACCAGATTCCTCAAACTAAACTAGTCCCATTTACCTGCGTTTGGCCATATCCCTCTCAACCTTTCATGTCCATGTCTCTGACCAAGTGTCTCTTAAATGTTGCAGCTTTACCTGCACACCTATCACTCCCTCTAGTATTTCTTGCCATGTATGAACCACCCTCTGTCTGAAAAAGTTGCCCCTTTTTACATCTTTCTCCTCCCTCCTGAAAATTATACACCCTCATTCTGATCTCCTCCCCTCTCTCCCAGGGAAAAGACTGTTGCCATTTGCCTTATCCATACCCCTCATGATTTTATAAACTTCTATCAGGTCACCCCTCAACCTCCTACGCTACAGTGAAGGAAGTCCCAGCCTATCTATCTTCTCCTTATAACCCAAACCCTCCAGTCCAAGTAACATCCTGGTAAATCTTTTCTGCACCCTTTCCAATTTAGTAATAGCCTTCCTATAGCAGAGCGGCCAGAATTGTAAGGAATATTCCAAATATTGTCTCCCCAACATCCTGTACAAGCCTCAGCTGTTGCTGCATCACACCATTCAGAGTCTAAAATCTGTGAGTTTAGGCCCGACTCCAGGGTTTGAGCATGGAAATCCCGACATTTCTGTACAGGACTGAGGCCCTGCGCGCCTCTCAGGTTGCTGAATCCTTGTGTCTTTTGTATTAATGAAGAGAGCAGGGGTATTCACTCTCGTTTGCTAGAAACCTCTCAAGCAACGTCATTTGAACAGGTTACAGGTTGTGATCACCTTATTGTTTGTGGGAACGTGCTGCCACATGTACGACCCTCCCACAGTGACCACACTTCTGAAGTAGGAAATAAAGTCACAGAGTCATAGAGATGTACAGCATGGAAACAGACCCTTCGGTCCAACCCGTCCATGCCGACCAGATATCCCAACCCAATCTAGTCCCACCTGCCAGCACCCAGCCCATATCCCTCCAAACTCTTTCTATTCATATATCCATCCAGATGCCTTTTAAATGTTGCAATTGTACCAGCCTCCACCACTTCCTCTGGCAGCTCATTCCATACACGTACCACCCTCTGTGTGAAAAAGTTGCCCGTTAGAGTTGCCCCTCTTTTATATCTTTCCTCTCTCATCCTAAACCTATGGTCTCTAGTTCTGGACTCCCCCACCCCAGGAAAAAGACTTTGTCTATCCACGCCCATCATGATTTTATAACCCTCTATAAGGTCACCCACCAGCCTCTGATGCTCCAGGGAAAACAGCCCCAGCCTCGAGCTCAAGTCCTCCCACCCTGGCAACATCCTTGCAAATCTTTTCTGAACCCTTTCAAGTTTCACAACATCTTTCCAATAGGAAGGAGACCAGAATTGCACACAATATTCCAACAGTGGCCTGACCAATGTCCTGTACAGCACCAACATGACCTCCCAACTCCTGTCCTGGCGTCATACAGAATGGAAGCATACCCTTCGGTCCAACTAATCCATGCTCACCATGTTGGAGACAGTGAGAACTGCAGATGCTGGAGATCAGAGTTGAGAGTGTGGCGCTGGAAAAGCACAGCAGGTCAGGCAGCATCTGAGGAGCAGGAGAATCGACGTTTCGGGCCAGAGGTCTTCATCAGGAATGGTCACCACCTTCCCAAACCAAACTAGTCCTGCTTGCCTGTGTTTGGCTCATATCCCTCCAAACCCTTTACAATTCATGTACTTATCCAAATGTCTTTGAAACACTGTAACAATACCCCCCATCCACCACTGCATTCCACACACAAACCACACTCTGTAAGAACGATACCCCTCATGTCCTTCTTAAATCTGTCTCCTCTCACCTTAAAAATATGCCCTCTAGTTTTGAACTCCCCTGCCCTAGGGAAAAGACCTTCGCTATTCACTTTATCTCTGCCCCTCATGATTTTATAAACCTCTAGAAGGTCATTTCTCAACCTCCTCCACTCCAGCGAAAGAAGTCCCAGCCTATCTAGCCTTTCTTTCTGACTCAAACCCTCCTGGCAACATCCTGGTACGTCCTTGCTGAGCCTCCTCCAATTTAATAATATCCTTCCTATCGCAGGGTGACCACAGCTGGACACAGTGCCCCCAGACAGGCCTCACTGATGTCCTGTACAACTTCAACATGGCATCCCAACTCAATGAGGAATGAAGACAAGCGTGCTTTCTCTAACCAGGTGGGAGCAAATTCCTGCAGATGCTGGAATCTGTACTGGAAACAACAAATGCTGGAGATCACAGTGGGTCAGACAGTTTCCATGGAGATGCTGAAGGGTCATCAAGACCTGAAAGATTAGCTTGCTCTCTTTCCATGGATGCTGCCTGACCCTCTTTGATCTCCAGCCTTTGTCATTTCCAGCCTTCCTAACCACTCAGTCTACACGTGATAACTGAAAGCAGTTTGGCAGGTGGTGAAATGCATGATCTAAATGCAAGTCTTTCTCTCGTTCAACCTGTCTGCCCTCTCCCGAAGATGCAAACGATTCATTGCAGAAGAGTTGTGTCTCAGCCAATATCTGTCTCTCAAACCAAAACCTAGAATCGATTATCTGGAAACCGTTCATTGGCACTGTTTGTGGAATCTTGCTGCGCAGAAATGGGCTGCAGCGTCGCAGCAGTGACCACACTTTGTCGATGTCAGTCTTCCTCCCAGTCTGAGGCCTGTGGATGGTGAGTAGGAAGGTCAGACATATGGAAATGCAAGCAAGGATATTGTGGAGCAACCAGCCCCTTTGAAAGGTGGATTTGAGATTACAAACTCAATTGTCTTGTGTGTGTCGAAAAAGGGGGAAGGTGGTGGTGTGGCTTTGATGGTGTGGGAGAGTAAAGAGTAAGAGCAGAGGCCTAAGAAAACAGGGAGAATCTGTTCAAGTTGCCAATTGACCACCGTTCAGGGCAGGCAGCAGCTGAGGGTAAAGGATACCGTTTCAGAAGCTCCTGAGTGGAAAGTAAGATGACTTTGCATTCAGGTGGCACCTTTTGTGATCAGAGACCATCACAAAACAGCCAATAATCAGTGGGGTGCTGTGAATGTGGAGTTGAGGTCCCAATTAAATCAGTCGCTTTCTCACTGAATGGCAGAACAGGCTGAAAGGGTCTATGGAATGAGCTGCCTGAGGAAGTGGTGGAGGCTGGTACAATTACAACATTTAAAAGGTTTCTGGATGGGTATATGAATAGGAAGGGTTTAGCGGGATATCGGCCAAGTGCTGCCAAATGGGACTAGATTAATTTAGGGTATCTGGTCAGCGTGGATGAGTTGGACCGAAGGGTGGGTTTCTGTGCTGTACATCTCTCAGATTCTGTATGGCCTTAACCAATAAGTTCAAGCACAGTCATTATAGTAATTTGAGGAATGTTGCGGACAATATGTACATCACAATATGACCACAAAAAGCACCCCTCTTAATGAGTAGATACAAAAGCAGAAACCCAGCAGGTCTGGCAGCGAGCGTGGATAGAGGAACCAAGTTACATTTCAGATCCCTAATACGTTTCTTCTTCAGAACACCAGACTTGACACGTTAACTCTATTTCTCTCTCCACACTCACTGCCAGAGTTCCTCCAGCACTTCCTGCTTTTGTTTCAGATTTCCATTACCTTTTTGCTTTGATCACCAGATTTTCTGACTTTGTAATCATTGGTCAGGCTGGAACGAGGGAAAACCTCCCTACTGTTCCCTGAATAGTGTCTGCTGAAAGAGCAGGCTTCACACCTAAACACGTGACACCTCAAAAGTGCTAATAAAGAAAAAAAACAAAGCTTGGGAATTCCGATACTGGTCGGCACCGGATTTCCAGATTCAGGGATACAAGATGAATTCAGACTTCATTATAGGAAAGATGAGAGGGTGCAGAGGAGAATTACCAGGATGCTGCCTGCGCTGGAGGGCAGGTCTTATGAAGAAAGGCTGAGGGAGCTAGGGCTTTTCTCATTAGAGTGAAGAAGGATGAGAGGTGACTTGATAGAGGTGTACAACATGATAAGGGACATAGATAGAGTGGATACCAGAAACATTTTCCCAGGGCAGAAATGGCTATCACAAGGGGACATAAGTTTAATGTGATTGGAGGAAGATTTAGGGAAGATGTCTGAGGTAGGTTCTTCATACAGAGAGTGGAGGGTGTGTGGGATGCACTGCCAACAGTGGGAGTACAGTTAGATACATTGGGGACATTTAAGCAACTCTTGGATAGGCACATGGAAGATAGGGCGGCACGGTGGCACAGCAGTTAGCACTGCTGCCTCACAGCGCCAGAGACCCGGGTTCAATTCCCGCCTCAGGCGACTGACTGTGTGGAGTTTGCACGTTCTCCCCGTGTCTGCGTGGGTTTCCTCTGGGTGCTCCGGTTTCCTCCCACAGTCCAAAGATGTGCAGGTCAGGTCAATTGGCCATGCCAAATTGTCCGTAGTGTTAAGTAAGGGGTAAATGCAGGGGTATGGCTGGGTTGTGCTGTGGACTTGTTGGGCCGAAGGGCCTGTTTCCACACTGTAAGTAATCTAATCTAAAAGTAATCTAATCTAATAGTACAATGTAGGGTATGTAGGTTAGTTTGATATTAGAGTAGGGCATAAGGCCGGCACAACATAGAGGGCCGAAGGGCCTGTACTGTGCTGTACTGTTCTGTGTTACATGTTGTATGTCTATCATTCACAGGGTTACAGTGCCAGCCTACATTATGGACTGAAGCCTCTGGCATTGGGATCTGAGCAGTCACTTGACATGTTCCTGTTAGGATTAACCATTCGGGACTATGTTGCCAAGTGGTGTCGGACTGGGGTGGACAAAGTTAAACATCACACAACACCAGGATATAGTCCAACAGGTTTATTTGGAAGCACTAGCTTTCGGAGCGCTGCTCCTTCATCAGGTAACGAGACTCATTCGGGACTGAGAGGGAGCGTGGAAGGAGTGGCAGAGAGTTTAAGAGTCCTTCGACGGGACTTGATGGGGTAAAGGCTACAGTGATCGAGGTGCTTGTAGGTTTCGGTGTACTGACAACAAGCATCTCCCAGCAGCAGGAGAGAATCAGATATTGCTTTCTTCCCACTTGGCCCTGAAGCTGAATTTGATGGAATTTCCACATCAAAGGGCTGCGATGATTCATTAACCACAAGAATGATGCTTACAATTGTAAAAACATCATCTCAATCCCAGCGCAGCGGCGAACTCTCTGGCTTACTCTAAAAGATAGAGATTTTACCTTTTTTTTTCCTCTCTGTACCTTCTCAAATTGCAGCGCCACTCATCTCTTACACGTAAGCACTGCTCAGATCCCAATGCCAGAGGCTTCAGTCCATAATGTAACCCTGTGAATGATAGACATACAACATGCAACACAGAACAGTACAGCACAGTACAGGCCCTTAAGCACTGTTCTCCCAACTTTGGCTCTCGCCCTGTCTTATCGAACACAGGTTATCCATAAGACCACAAGACATAGGGGCAGAAATTAGGCCATTCGGCCCATCGGGTCTGCTCCACAATTCAGTCACGGCTGATTAGTTACTGATCGGTGTTACCTGCTACACTGGGTCCTAGGGAGGATCACTTAAATGGAAACTGTGACAATCCACTCCACCAGACCATGGGCCACTCAAATGTAAGAAACCTGCGAGGAAGCGGGGTTAGCGTCCCGGCCTGCTAGTAAGACTGAGACGATGCGGTTTCAAGACCACCCCTCACCTTCCGAGCTTACTCTGAGCAAATGTACAAGATGGACAAACTGAGATCACGGCTCAGCTTCCAGCGTGAACTGCGGGACAGCTGCGCACTCTGCTTCCCAGAAACCTGGCTCAACCCATCCATTCCCAACTGAGCACTTCAGGCTGATGGTTTTTCTATCCATTGTATGGACCGTACAGCATCCTCCGGTAAGACAAAGGGTGGAGGGGTTTGATTTTTAATCAACAACTTGTAGTGCACGGACATTGCAACCCTGGGCAGCCATTGCTCCCCAAAGCTTGAATTCCTCACCATCAAATGCCGCCCCTTCTATCTCCCATGGGAATTTGCCGCTGCTGTACTAACTTCTGTGTATATACTGCCACAAGCAAAGGCTGAGGGAGCTCTGGATGTGCTGTACTCCACCACTAACACACTGGAGATGGAACACTCCGAGGCCCTGTTTATTGGTAACTGCCTACTTCAATCAAACCAACCTGAGGAAGATGTTGCCCAAGTACCACTAGAACATTACCTGCCCCACCAGCGGCCCAAACATTTTAGACCACTGCTACACCATTGTGAAAGATGCCCTGCTCTCATTTCGGGAACTCCGACCACAATGCCGTGTTTTTTCTCCCGGCTTAAGGCTTAAGCTCAAGCAGGAGACCCCCCCCTCGCTGATACAGGTCCAGTGTTGGTCGGAGGAGGCAGAGGATCAACTCTGGTGCTGTCTGGAATCGGCTGATTGGGCCCTGTTCAAACAGTCCGCAGGTACCTTGGACAAGTACACCACCACCGTCGCAGACTTTATCAGCAAGTGTGTGGAGGACTGTATACCGAGGAAGTCAATCTGGGTGTTCCCCAACAGGAAACCCTGGATGAATCAGGACACACAGAACCTGATAAAAACCAGGCATGAGGCCTTCAGAGCAGGAGACACACTCAAATATAAGGAATCCAAGTATGACCTTCACAGAGCCATTAAGACAGCCAAGGACCAATACCAATCCAAACTAGAGACCCAAACAGACACCCGGTGACTATGGCAAGGACTGAATGTCATCACAGGTTCTAAAAAGAGACAGTGCAAGATAGCAGACGATGACATATCCCTCCCAGATCATCTCAACGCCGTCTATGCTCACTGTGAGCAGAATTTCGGCGGAGAGGTAACACCTATTCCGACAAGTCCTGACGAACCTATCCCAACAGTCACTGCATCAGGGGTCAGGTCAGTTTTCCTTCAAGTGAATCCAAGGAAAGCGATGAGACCAGACAGAGTACCAGGCCGGGCACTCAGAGCATGCATACATCAACTGGCAGAGGTCTTCTCCGACAGCTTCAACCTCTCCCTGCAGCAGACCACTGTCCCTGCCTGTTTCAATGCAGCATGTCTCAATGATACCGCCCAGTGGCCCTAATTTCGGTGGTCATGAAGTGCTTTGAAAGGCTGGTCATGGCATTAATCAACTCCAGCCTCCCCGCTACTCTTGACCCACTCCAATTTGCCTATTGGACCAACAGATCCACGTCAGATGCCATATCACTTGCCCTTCACTCCTCCCTAGAACATCTTGACACCAAGAACAGCTACTTAAGAATCCGATTCATTGACTACAGTTCAGCCTCCAACACTATTATCCCCTGGAGGCTCATTACTAAACTTAGTGATCTCAGACTAAGCCTAACTCTCTGCAACTGGATCCTTAGTTCCCTGACCCACAGGCCACAATCAGTGAAGGTTGGGGACAATATTTCATCCTCACTAGCACAACACTGGAGCCCCCCCACTTTACATTCCCATGGCAGAAATGTCTATCACAAGTGGGCATAATTTTAAGGTAGCTGGAAATGTGTTGCTGGAAAAGCGCAGCAGGTCAGGCAGCATCCAGGGAACAGGAGAATCGACGTTTCGGGCATAAGCGCTTCTTCAGGAATGGGGAAAGTTTGTCCAGCAGGCTAAGATAAAAGGTAGGGAGGAGGGACTTGGGGGAGGGGCGTCGGAAATGTGATAGGTGGAAAGAGGTCAAGGTGAGGGTGATAGGTCAGACTGGGGTGGGGGCGGAGAGGTCGGGAAGAAGATCTCAGGTTAGGAAGGCGGTGCTGAATTTGATGGATTTGACTGAGACAGGGTGGGGGGAGGGGAAATGAGGAAACTGGTGAAATCCGAGTTCATCCCTTGTGGTTGGAGGGTTCCTAGCCGGAAGATGAGGCGTTCTTCCTCCAACCATCATTTTGTTGTGGTCTGACGATGGAGGAGTCCAAAGACCTGCATATCCTTGGTGGAGTGGGAGGGGGAATTGAAATGTTGAGCTACAGGGTGGTTGGGTTGGTTGGTCCGGGTGTCCCAGAGGTGTTCTCTGAAACGCTCCGCAAGTAGGCGGCCTGTCTCCCCAATATAGAGGAGGCCACATCGGGTGCAGAGGATGCAATAGATGATATGTGTGGAGGTACAGGTGAATCTGTGGCGGATATGGAAGTTTCCTTTGGGGCCTTGGAGGGAGGTGAGGGGGGAGGTGTGGGCGCAAGTCTTGCACCTCCTGCGGTTGCAGGGGAAGGTGCCAGGAGTGGAGGTTGGATTGGTGGGGGGTGTGGATCTGACGAGGGAGTCACGGAGGGAGTGGTCTTTACGGAATGCTGATAGGGTAGGGGAGGGGAGGGAAATATATCCTTGGTGGTGGGGTCCATTTGGAGGTAGCGGAAATGGCGGCGGATGATGCGCTGTACATGGAGATTGGTGGGGTGGTAGGTGAGGACCAGTGGGGTTCTGTCCTGGTGGCGGTTGGAGGGGCGGGGTTCAAGGGCGGAGGAGCGGGAAGTGGAAGAGATGCGGTGGAGGGCATCGTCGACCACGTCGGGGGGGAAATTGCGGTCCTTGAAGAAGGAGGCCATCTGGGTTGTGCGTTTTTGGAACTGGTCCTCCTGGGAGCAGATGCGGCGGAGTCGAAGGAATTGGGAGAATGGGATGGCGTTTTTACAGGGGGCAGGATGGGAGGAGGTGTAGTCCAGGTAGCTGTGGGAGTCGGTCGGTTTGTAGTAGATGTCCGTGTTGATTCGGTCGCCTGAGATAGAAATAGAAAGGTCGAGGAAGGGGAGGGAGGAATCTGAGACTGTCCAGGTGAATTTGAGGTCAGGGTGGAAGGTGTTGGTGAAGTGGATGAACTATTCACACCCCCCACCAACCCAACCTCCACTCCCGGCACCTTCCCCTGCAACCGCAGGAGGTGCAAGACTTGCGCCCACACCTCCCCCCTCACCTCCCTCCAAAGCCCCAAAGGAAACTTCCATATCCGCCACAGATTCACCTGCACCTCCACACATATCATCTATTGCATCCTCTGCACCCGATGTGGCCTCCTCTATATTGGGGAGACAGGCCGGCTACTTGCGGAGCGTTTCAGAGAACACCTCTGGGACACCCGGACCAACCAACCCAACCACCCTGTAGCTCAACATTTCAATTCCCCCTCCCACTCCACCAAGGATATGCAGGTCTTTGGACTCCTCCATCGTCAGACCACAACAAAACGACGGTTGGAGGAAGAACGCCTCATCTTCCGGCTAGGAACCCTCCAACCACAAGGGATGAACTCGGATTTCACCAGTTTCCTCATTTCCCCTCCCCCCACCCTGTCTCAGTCAAATCCATCAAATTCAGCACCGCCTTCCTAACCTGAGATCTTCTTCCCGACCTCTCCGCCCCCACCCCAGTCTGACCTATCACCCTCACCTTGACCTCTTTCCACCTATCACATTTCCGACGCCCCTCCCCCAAGTCCCTCCTCCCTACCTTTTATCTTAGCCTGCTGGACAAACTTTCCCCATTTCTGAAGAAGGGCTTATGCCCGAAACGTCGATTCTCCTGTTCCCTGGATGCTGCCTGACCTGCTGCGCTTTTCCAGCAACACATTTCCAGCTCTGATCTCCAGCATCTGCAGACCTCACTTTCTCCTCATAATTTTAAGGTAATTGGGGGAAGGCTTCAGAGAGATGTCAGAGTTAGGTTCTTTTCACTGTATACCCATGACTAATGCCATTTACAAGTTCGCTGATAACACCACCATAGTCGGTCGAATCTAAGATGGTGACGAATCAGACTACAGGAGGTGGAAGACCTGGAAAAATGGTGCACTGAGAACAACCTAGCTCTCAATGCCAGCAAAACCAAGGAACTCATTATTGACTTTTGGCGGGATGTTACTCATGCCCCCCCGACACATTAGCAGCACAGAGGTGGAGTGAGTGGAGAGTGTCAAGCTTCTGGGAGTGGTCATCCACAACAAGCTTTCTTGGACTCTTCACATGGGATGCACTGGTTACAAAGGCCCAATGACGTCTCCTCTTCCTCAGACAGTTGAGAAAATTTGGCGTGAAGGTAAATTCCCTTGCCAACTCTTATAGGTGCACCATCAAGAGCATTCTGTCTGGATGTATCACTATCTGGTATGGTAACTGTACCATTCAAGATCAGAGAGTGGTGAACTCGGCCCGGACAATCACAAAGGCCAGGCAAAATCGACGTTTCGGGCAAAAGCCCTTCATCAGGAATAAAGGCAGAGAGCCTGAAGCATGGAGAGATAAGCTAGAGGAGGGGGGGGTGGGAGAGAGTGGCATAGAGTACAATAGGTCAGTGGGGAAGGAGATGAAGGTGATAGGTCAGGGAGGAGAGGGTGGAGTGGATAGGTGGAAAAGGAGCTGGGCAGGTCGGACAAGTCCGGACAGGTCAGGGGATTGAGTTTCTGGAGGTTAGAAGCTAGGATGAGGTGGGGGAAGGGGAAATGAGGAAACTGTTAAAATCCACATTGATGCCCTGGGGTTGAAGTGTTCCGAGGCGGAAGATGAGGCGTTCTTCCTCCAGGCGTCTGGTGGTGAGGGAGCGGCGGTGGAGGAGGCCCAGCACCTCCATATCCTCGGCAGAGTGGGAGGGGGAGTTGAAATGTTGAGCCACTGGGCGATGTGGTTGATTGGTGCGGGTGTCTCGGAGATGTTCCCTAAAGCGCTCTGCTAGGAGGCGTCCAGTCTCCCCAATGTAGAGGAGACCGCATCGGGAGCAACGGATACAATAGATGATATTAGTGGATGTGCAGGTAAAACTTTGATGGATGTGGAAAGCTCCTTTGGGGCCTTGGATGGAGGTGAGGGAGGAGGTGTGGGCGCAGGTTTTACAGTTCCTGCGGTGGCAGGGGAAAGTGCCAGGATGGGAGGGTGGGTCGTAGGGGGGCGTGGACCTGACCAGGTAGTCACGGAGGGAACGGTCTTTGCGGAAGGCGGAGAGGGGTGGGGAGGGAAATATATCCCTGGTGGTGGGGTCTGTTTGGAGGTGGCGGAAATGTCGGCGGATGATTTGGTTTATGCGAAGGTTGGTAGGGTGGAAGGTGAGCACCAGGGGCGTTCTGTCCTTGTTGCGGTTGGAGGGGTTGGGTCTGAGGGCGGAGGTGCGGGATGTGGATGAGATGCGTTGGAGGGCATCTTTAACCACGTGGGAAGGGAAATTGCGGTCTCTAAAGAAGGAGGCCATCTGGTGTGTTCTATGGTGGAACCGCTCCTCCTGGGAGCAGATACGGCGGAGGCGGAGGAATTGGGAATACGGGATGGCGTTTTTGCAAGAGGTAGGGTGGGAAGAGGTGTAATCCAGGTAGCTGTGGGAGTCGGTGGGTTTGTAGAAGATGTCAGTTAATGCCATCCCGTATTCCCAATTCCTCCGCCTCCGCCGTATCTGCTCCCAGGAGGAGCGGTTCCACCATAGAACACACCAGATGGCCTCCTTCTTTAGAGACCGCAATTTCCCTTCCCACGTGGTTAAAGATGCCCTCCAACGCATCTCATCCACATCCCGCACCTCCGCCCTCAGACCCAACCCCTCCAACCGCAACAAGGACAGAACGCCCCTGGTGCTCACCTTCCACCCTACCAACCTTCGCATAAACCAAATCATCCGCCGACATTTCCGCCACCTCCAAACAGACCCCACCACCAGGGATGTATTTCCCTCCCCACCCCTCTCCGCCTTCCGCAAAGACCGTTCCCTCCGTGACTACCTGGTCAGGTCCACGCCCCCCTACGACCCACCCTCCCATCCTGGCACTTTCCCCTGCCACCGCAGGAACTGTAAAACCTGCGCCCACACCTCCTCCCTCACCTCCATCCAAGGCCCCAAAGGAGCTTTCCACATCCATCAAAGTTTTACCTGCACATCCACTAATATCATCTATTGTATCCGTTGCTCCCGATGCGGTCTCCTCTACATTGGGGAGACTGGACGCCTCCTAGCAGAGCGCTTTAGGGAACATCTCCGAGACACCCGCACCAATCAACCACATCGCCCAGTGGCTCAACATTTCAACTCCCCCTCCCACTCTGCCGAGGATATGGAGGTGCTGGGCCTCCTCCACCGCCGCTCCCTCACCACCAGACGCCTGGAGGAAGAACGCCTCATCTTCCGCCTCGGAACACTTCAACCCCAGGGCATCAATGTGGATTTTAACAGTTTCCTCATTTCCCCTTCCCCCACCTCATCCTAGCTTCTAACCTCCAGAAACTCGATCCCCTGACCTGTCCGGACTTGTCCGACCTGCCCAGCTCCTTTTCCACCTATCCACTCCACCCTCTCCTCCCTGACCTATCACCTTCATCTCCTTCCCCACTGACCTATTGTACTCTATGCCACTCTCTCCCACCCCCCCCCCCCCCCCCCCCCCCCCCTCCTCTAGCTTATCTCTCCATGCTTCAGGCTCTCTGCCTTTATTCCTGATGAAGGGCTTTTGCCCGAAACGTCGATTTTGCCTGTCCTCGGATGCTGCCTGAATTGCTGTGCTCTTCCAGCACCACTGATCCAGAATCTGGTTTCCAGCATCTGCAGTCATTGTTTTTACCTCAATCACAAAGGCCAACCTCCTGTCTATAGAATCCATCTACCAGGCCCGCTGTCAAGGAAAGGCCGCCAGCATTCTCAAATATCCAGCCACTACCATTGGGGAGAAGGTCCAGAAGCCTGAACACACACACCAGCCGGTTTTGAAACAGTTTCTACCCGACTGTTGTTAGAATACTGAATGGACTCACAAACTCTTAACATTCGCCTGTATCTGTGTTTCTGTTTTTGCCGCTGTTTACCTATTATTTGCTTATCTATGCTATTTAACTCTGTGATCTGCCTGAATTGCTCACAAGACAAAGATTTTCACTGTGCCTCGGTACACGTGACAATAAATTCAATTCAAGTTTCTCAACCTCATTTTCCAGCTTTCTCCCCGTACTCCTTGATCCCCTTGACAATCAAGCATCTATCTATTCCAGTCTTAATTATCCTCAATGACCTGGCCTCCACAGCCTTCTGTGACAGTGAATTCCATAGATTCACCATTCCTTAGCTTAGCCCCTACCATTCTTCCCGTTTTGTTTGTAATTCATTGATTGGACTGGAGACATCACCAGCCTTTCTTGCCAACCATAATTGCCTTTGATCTGCTTAGCACTCTAGGCTATTTCCAAACACAGTCAAGAGTAAGCCATATTGCCCTGGGTCTGGATTCACATGTAGGCCAGGCTGGCTGGGGTTGGCAGATTTCCTACTCCAAACTCACAATTAGACCATCTCTTTGTAAATTCCAATTTCACCGTCTGCCATGGCAGGTTTCGAACCCACATCTGCAGACTATTAGCTTGATGGCTAGGCCAGTGATATTACCACTACATCACTGCTTCCCCCTTATGGAGAGACACAAAGAGTGCTACATATTACCGAGGGAGGAATATGCCCATCGATGGGCTAAGTGCCGTACTAATCACCCGAAACTCAGCAAATGGGGTGAGGTCTTGGGCATTGGCTCCCCTTCAAATACCAAGTAGGCCACTGGAGAGTTCAGCCGAGGCCGAGTCCCTGCAGTCAAATATAACAACAAAGGGAGAGTGTCTGAGGTGGGCACCATGCTCATTCACAGCCACGGGGGGTGGACAGGGTTCCTCGGATTCTGAGAGATTTTCTCACTCGTGTGGAAGGTTACTTTGTGGAGTTTGCACATTCTCCCCCCCCCCCCGTCTGTGTGGGTTTCCTCTGGGTGCTCCAGTTTCCTCCCACAGTCCAAAGATGTGCAGGTGAGGGTGGATTGGCCATGCTAAATTATTCATAGTGTTTGGGGCTGTGTTGGTTAGTTGCATTAGTCAGGGGTAAACGTAGAGCAATAGGGTAGGGGAATGGGTCTGGGTGGGTTACTCTTTGGAGGGTCGGTGTGGACTTGTTGGGCCGAAGGGCCTGTTTCCACACTGTAGGGATTCCACGACGATTTGTTTCCAGCTGGCAATCAGATGTTAAGAGTGCGAGAGCCTGTCTGGAGCTGATCCTGGGTCCATGTATTTGTGGTTTTCATCCAGCAGTATCCCTAGGTGGGGGCTTATTCATGGGGAGCACTTGGCCTGTTGTAAGTAAGAAAAGCGAAAAAAAAACGCACACTTGTCGAGAGAGGATGTGTTGGAAATATCACTGATAGAAACTCAGATTAATGCACGAGGTTCTCACAACTCAGTTAATAAAGTTAATTTCAATAATTCTGACCTTGAAAACTTTCATCTTATGTGTAAAATAAAAACATATGATTCACTAATGTTGGCCTACTTATGAAGCCACACCCACAGGTAAGATTCTTAACTTCCTTCTGAAATGGCCCTCAAAGCCACTCAGTTCGAGGGCCAATTAGGGGTGACCTTGTTAGTGATGCTCACATCTCATCAACAAATTTAAAACAAAAGAGAAATCGTGGGTCACATTAGGGGGTGTGGCGTGGCGTGTTAAGTTGAGAGATTGGCAAATTAGATTAGATTACTTACAGTGTGGAAACAGGCCCTTCGGCCCAACAAGTCCACACCGCCCCGCCGAAGCACAACCCACCCATACCCCTACATTTACCCCTTACCTAACACTACGGGCAATTTAGCATGGCCAATTCACCTGACCTGCACATCTTTGGACTGTGGGAGGAAACCGGAGCACCCGGAGGAAACCCACGCAGACACGGGGAGAACGTGCAAACTCCACACAGTCAGTCGCCTGAGGCGGGAATTGAACCCAGGTCTCTAGCGCTGTGAGGTAGCAGTGCTAACCACTGTGCCACCATGCCGCCCACAAATCAAATCAGGAACCTGTTCAGTGAATAGAGAAGAAAATTAGGTGCAGTGTAAGAAGATAGCTGGCCATCTCTTGCCTGTTTTATCCTCGGTGTTCTTGCCCTTTTCTATTCACACCTGCCATTCTCCTCACCAGTTTCCCTGGCCCCTCTACCTTCCCCCTCATGGTCATACTAACACACAAGGTAATCTTTTGCAACCTACAAAACAGATAATAGAATGTCCAACTGAGTTGGATGATTAGCTATGGTCATATTGAATAGCAGGGAAGGTGTAAAGGGCTGAATGGCCTACTTCTATGCTTATCCGCATCGACTATAAACTCCTTTCAACTTTTGTTCACATCCAACTGGGGAAAAAACTCCTCCAACAAACCATTCCAACTATTCTTTCCCACTCCAACAGCTTTATCTTTGGCCGTCCATTCATCATAATTCTGTCGTTGCCTCACTTCAGTGGTCACGCCCTTGTCGTCAGTGAAAACATCACTGCCTTCCACCTCGGTCATCGTTTCATACCTCGGTCATCGTTGCACTTCAATACGAAGGGTGCGTAATGTGAATTGTTTCTGAGTCACACCGAGTTTCGTTGTCTATTATCAAATCTGCTGCACTACATCAGCACCAATGGACCTCATCCCCGCAGGTCACTACTTTCTGAGTGACCCTGGAGCAAAGATAACTCCAAGTTCTTTTCGTAACTTAGTAACTGTCCTCCATCCCTACTTCCAACAGCCACCTGCGAAGCTGATGACCCTTGTCACCAATGGCCTCTCTTGGACCCTTCCTATTCCTTTAGTGATCAGGAACTGTGGTCGTCACCAGTCAGGCCAGCATTTGTTTCTTGTTGTTGTGGTTGTGTTCGCCGAGCTGGGAATTTGTGTTGCAGACGTTTCGTCCCCTGTCTAGGGGACATCCTCAGTGTTTGGGAGCCTCCTCTGAAGCGCTTCTGTGTTGTTTCCTCTGGCATTTATAGTGGTTTGTCTCTGCCACTTCCAGCTGTCACAGGAGGCTCCCAAGCATGGAGGATGTCACCTAGACAGGGGACGAAACATCTGCAACACAAATTCCCAGCTCGGCGAACAGAACCACAACAACGAGCACCCGAGCTACAAATCTTCTCACAAACTTTGAATTTGATTCTTGTTGCTGAATTGAGTGTCTTGCTGGGCCGTTTCATAGGGCACTCCAGTTAACCACGTTGTTGTGAGCCACCTAGAGTCATACAGCGTGGAAACAGACCCTTCAGACCAACCAGTCCATGCTGAACATAATCTCAAACTAATCTAGTCCCAACTGCCTGGGCTCCTGGCCCATATCCCTTCACACATTTCCTCTCCATGCACTTATCCAAATGTCTTTTAAATGTTGTAACTGTGCTCACACCCACCACTTCCTCTGGAAGATCATTTCCACATGTGAACCACCCTCTATGTAAAATAAAAATTGCCCGTCACGTCAGTTTTTTTAATTCTCTCTTCTCACATTAAAAATGTGCCCCCTAGTCTTGGGAATCCCCCGTCCAAGGGAAAAGTCAACCACCAATTACCATATCTATAGACCATATGATTTTATAGACTTCTATAAAGGTCACCTCGCAACCTACTAAGCTGCAGTGAACGAAATCTCAGCCTTTCTTTAGAACTCAAACCTTCTATACCAGGCAATCACGTAGGGCTGGACCAGATAAGATTAGATTAGATTCCCTACTGTGTGGAAACAGGCCCTTCGGCCCAACAAGTCCACACCGACCCTCCGAAGAGTAATTTACCCCCCCTCTGACTAATGCACCTAACAACTAAGGACAATTCATCATGGCCGATTCACCTGACCTGCACATCTTTGGAAGAAACTGGAATACCCGGAGGAAACCCACACAGACACGGGGAGATCGTGCAAAATCCACACAGACAGACAGTCACCTGAGGCTGGCATTGAACCTGGGACCCTCATGCTGTGAGGCAGCAGTGCTAACCACTGAGCCACCGTGCCTTCCTGAGGGCCCACTGGATCAGATTTGCGATCCTGCCATCGCAGACAAATGGTTTTAAGTAAAATCACAAAAACATTTGTTTCGCAGCCTTGCTTGCCAGAAGGTAAAGCAGTGGTGTTTTTGCTTGCAATCCACAGACCGAGGTAATGATCTGGGCACTCCGGTTTGAATCCCATTGTGACAGGGGGGGGGGGTGTTTGAATTGAACGTTTAAAAAATAAACGCTGGAATTGGAAGTCTAATTATCATCACAAAACCACGTCATAAAACCCCATCTGGTTCACTAATGTTCTTTTTAAAAAAAAACCTGCCTAGTCAGACCCACAGACTCTCCACCGTCCTGAAGCCATTCAGTTGTACCAACTGCTAAAAAGTCTCAAGGAAAGGAATGAAACTGGGCAGACTACTTGGCATCGACCTAGACACTGCTGGGAGCAACACGGTGGCTCAGTGGTTAGCACTGCTGCCTCACAGCAGCAGGGACCCGGGCTCGATTCCAGCCTCGGGCAACTATCTGTGCAGAGTTTGTACATTCTCCGTGTCTGCATGGGTTTCCTCCCACAGTCCAAAGATGTGCAGGTTAGGGTGGATTGGCCATGCTTCATTGCCCCAGTGTCCAGGGTTGTGCAGGCTAGATGAGTTAGCCATGGGAAATGTAGGGTTACAGGAATGGGGGGGGGCATGCTCTTTGGAGGGTCGCTGTGGATTCAATGGGCTGATGGCCTGCTCCCACCCGTAGGGATTTGATGATTCACTCGATCAGCTCCTCTATAACACTGAATCTCCCTGCAGATTTGTTCCTCTCCTTCCCCTCCACTATTTGCTGGTGTGTAGACGACACTGAGCAATAGTTCTGACACATCCTCCTCCTCCAACACAGCAATGCCCTCCTTGATATCTGACCTCTTGTTTCCTAAGGCCACAACCAGATCAATCATAACTTTATTGCACGGCAGGGAAGAGCAGGGCACGGCCCAGCACAGCAGGGCAGGAGCTGAATGACTTATTCCAATTTCCTTTTCTGATGCTCTTATACCTATCCATACAGTAATGCTCCAACTTAGACGCAGACATTGAATAAACACAGCAGTGCCGGACATGCCTCTCCAAGATGTACGTACGTGAAGATCCCGAGTATTAACAGAATATTTCAGCAAGGTATGCAACCTGATTTCCCTTCTCCTGTGTACCTGACACTCACTGCATTCCCACAGGTTAGAGAGCATAATTACAGCGCATGGAAATGGGGATTTTACGGACATTAGGAATTGGTTACCTGACAGAAATCAGAAATTGAATGGTCATTCTCAATGTGGCAGGGCTGGATTAGTGGGGCACTGTGACGTGGTGAAGACGCAGACAGGCTTCAAGAGGATGAGGACAGATTAAATGAGAAAGAGAAAAAATTGCAAGTGGAATATATTTAAAAATGCAAAATCATCTACTTTTCTCAGAAAAACAGAAACACAGGGCATTTATTAAATGGGGAAAGATTGCTACATGTTAATGGCTGCAGAGACCTGGGTGGCCTTGTACACAAAGGACAAAGAGGTCACATGCGAACAGCAATTAGGATGGCAAATGGTACGTTGGCCCTCACAGCATAAAGAAATCTTGCTGTCAACACAAAAAGGTGATGAGTTGTTTTTTTTAAAAACAGCTTCAGTCGACTGATTGTGGTGATGGAAAACCTCAGCAGGTCAGGCAGCATCTGGAGAGCAGGAGGATCGACATTTCAGGCATCAGGAATGAAGAAGGGCTGATGCCCAAAACATTGATTTTCCTGCTCTTCAGATGCTGCCTGACCAGCTGTGCTTTTCCAGCACCACGCTCTAGACTCTGATCTCCAGCATCTGCAGCTCCCACTTTCTTTCAGGAGACAGTCCAGAGAAGGGTCACTAAGAGATAGCAGGCTTGAAATGACAGGCTCGCAAATGACTGCTTTAAAGTAGAGCGAGCTTATACCTATTGGGATACAGAAGCAGGAGGTGGCCTTATTGAAACACACAAGATCTTTAGGGGATTTGACACAGAAGGTTGTGCCCCCTTTGTGAGAGAGTCTAGGACCAAGAGTTGACTCAGCGGGCTGAATGGCCGATGTCTGAGGGTTTTGTAGATTATGGGAGCGTGCAAGAAAATTGGCTTGAGGGGTTTCAGCCAGTGGAAAAGGCTGGAGGAGCCAAATGACTTACAACTCCCATTTATGTTCCTAATCAGAATTCCTTGACCATTTAAATGGCCACTAAACCATCAGGGGAAGCAAGGCAGAAATCACACACGTGGGAGGGTGTTCCTGCTCCCACTGAAATACCCAAAACCAAGAGTAACCACACTACCAGCACCCCCATATTAAATCTAACGTAATCACTAACACAGCATAATATGTCATACAATATTTATTCAATATTCATTTGATCTTGTGTAAACTGATTGTTTCTTATAGATTAATAAAATTAAATACAATTATTTGTCACTGATACAATACAGTAAGTGGAGAAGATCAAAGTCTTTGAGGCTTGACTGTTGATCTGTGTAGGCCATCGCGCACTTGCCACTTATTCATGTCCTGCCCTCACCTCCTGCAGGGAAGACGCTGAAACATTAAGATGTGAAATTGTTCAGTCCTTGGAGTAAGCCTGCTCCCACCGATGTTCTCCCCCAAGCGTAAAACACTGCAGGCCCTTGTGCAGCTTAATGCACAAAGCCGACCTACCTTGGCCACGTGGAGTAGCATTTTCTCACCGGTGCGGATGATGTCGCAGCGATATTAAGACTCAGCTTGCTTGACAGGAGCGCATTCACATGTCAGGTTTATTGCACTTTCCAGGTCCTCAGGACATCCCGATGAGGGTTACTGTGTGAAGAACACTCGCGGGGCAGTGTAGGGAGCTACAGCAGCCTGTTTATGTACAGCAGGAGCTCACAAGCAAACGGCAATGAGAGAACGACCAGCTAATCTGGTGAGGTTGTGATGAATCGTTCATGACGTCAGTTGAGGTATAGATATCGATCAGGATAACTGCCCGATGCCTGAGAATTGCCACGGCAAAGAGGTTGGCCGATGGAGCCTTGGTTATGTGTCACACCCCTGAAAGACAGCACTGCTGGCAACGCAGCATCCCCTCAGTACTACCCTGGAATATCACCCTCCGCTCAAGGCCCTGATGCCGAACAAACTTCCGGGCGAGAGGGCGGCACAATACTGACAGCCACAACTGAGGGGCAGAGATGAAAACAAGAGATCCTTCAAAAAGAGAGAAAGATCTGAATACTGACCCTGGGTGGTGGGGGGGGAGCACCCTGCTCCATTTCATTAAAATATTCCCAACGTGCATGCCCTGGAATAGGATGGGGTGCGGGCAACAGTGGAAGAGGAATCATTTTTCCATACTAGGAGAGTCCAGGATATGGGCAAGTCATCTTTAATAATAAAGATAAACAAAAATCAGACAGGCTATTCAGAAGAGAAACATATTGGCTTTCCTCTCCCAAAGCAGAAGCTAGCTTAATGTTTAAATCTGAACTCAATAGATTTCGGCTCACTGAGGGCAGCAAGCAATACAGAGACAAGGCAAGCTGAGATTTCGATGAACCATGATCTCGCTGAATGATCTCCCCGCCAGGCCAACGTTCCACTCAGAGCATGATTGAAACAGCGGGCAAGAGGTTGGAGTTGTGCAGTCCCACAGGGGAGGGAGGGATCTGGCATTGGTCAGAGAGAGGCCCCCTGCACCTGGTCGTGTGTGTCTCACCAATCCTTGTCCCAAGGATCTTGGCCAATCACCTCCAGTGTTTTCTTGGGAAGGTCATGGGCATACATGGGATCAGATCGATAGGCTACTGCCCAAAGCTTTGAATGTTTCGACAAACGTGCTGGGACACAAAGCACAAGGAGTTTCCTGGACTGTTCCGAACTGGAGTTCCCAGTCGCTGGAACCGAAGGCTCTGATCCTCACGCCCAGGCTCTAGGCCGTATTATCAGAACTCAGACAGGACAGCGGGAGACGTGCTCCAAAATGGCTGCAGTGGCTCCATACTCAGGTTCCTGCAGTGGAAAGTCACAAGGGCAGGTCAGGGTCCAACCCGAGCGCGATCCATTCCCTCCGTCTCGGTCAGCTGAGGTTCACTGATGAGGGTCACTCAGCAGGCAGGTGGCATAAGATGGCCAACGTCGGAAGAGCCGATCTCCGAAGAAAGCCGCTGCTCGGAACAAATACGGACACGCAAACTGAAAGCTGAGGTAGTGAGACATGGCTAAGCCGGTTTGGTTCCACACAAATCTCAGTACATTACTCCACCCACTGGCTCAGTGGTGCTGACCTGTGGAGGTTGGGAGGGGGGGGGGGGGGAGGAGGTACCTAAAGCTAGAAGCAGCCAAGCACCAACCAACCTGAGGCACAGACGCACGGAGGAGAATGTCCAGCGAGTTTTTTTTTTAAGCCTTGGAATAATTACACAGCAACGGGAAATACGGGGCCCACCACTGAGAAACTGTGAGCGCGTTCCCTCAGGACAGATAGGCCTCTGCCTCTGGAGGCCTGAGGTAGCTGGGAAACCTTGGCGAGGGAGGTGGGGCAATGGCTATGATCTCAGCGCACAGCTTCTTGGAATCGATCGGTAAACAAAGAGCTGGAAGCAACTCCTCCTACTGCTGCTGCTTTCTCATCTGTCGGCGTTCCTGGCGCCTGTGTTTCTTCTCTGATATCTCTGGATTACTGGGTGGCTCCGCTGTAAACCAAGGTCCCAGGATGTTCACCCACAGCAAGTACAGAGCCCTCCCTGGTGCCTGAAAAACACACACACACACACAGACAGGTAGTCAGTCCAGGCGTGGCCCTGGAACGCTTACTCCTCTCTTCATCGCCTACAACACACTCAGGGCATCCTTAGGTTTGAAAAAACACGACAGAAATGCACCCTCTTCATTTTCCGATAACAAAACCAGCAAAGTTTACTGACAATGTTATTCTGCACAGCTCAGTCTGAGTTTCTAGCTCCCTGTCTCTCTCTCTCTCTCTCGGAGACGTCTAAAGGTCATGGGTTAGAGGTCGGAACACAATCCCAGTGAGAGCCCACTGGATCTGTTCGATGAGACAAACAGAGATCCTGTGTGCCCTGGACTGAAACACAAGATGCTGCATGAGGATTCTGAAGAGCAGGGAAGTTGTGTCTCAGGCCCTAGCCCAACACCGATTCTCCAATCAACCTCTAATCACAGAGCCCCTACAATGTGGAAGCAGGCTATTTGGCCCATTGGGTCCACACTGACCCTCCGAAGAGCATCCTAACCAGACCTGTCCCCATTCCATTCCTGCAGCCCTGCATTTCCTGTGGCTAACCGACCTAGCCCACACATCCGTGAACACTATGGGACAATTTAGCGAGGCCAATCCAACTTAACCTGCACATCTTTGAACTGTGGGAGGAAATCGTAGCACCCAGAGGAAACCCATGCAGACATGGGGAGAACGTACAAACTCCACACAGACAGTGGTCTAAGTCTAGAATCAAACCCGGGTCCCTGCCACTGGATTAGTAACATAGGTGCAGGCTAATGCTTTAGAGCCATTGGTTCAAATCCCTGTAGCTGGAGACATTTAAAAACCCAATGAGCAAAATTTAGGGCAGCACAGTGGTTAGCACAGCTGCCTCACAGCGGCAGGGACCCGGCTTCGATTCTAGCCTCGGGCGACTGTCTGTGTGGAGTTTGCACGTGCTCCCGGTGTCTGCTTGGGTTTCCTCCCACAGCCCAAAGATGTGCAGGTTAGGGTGAATGGGCCATGCTAAATTGCCCCATAGTGTTCAGGAATGTGTAGGTTAGGTGCATTAGTCAGGGAAAAATGTAGAGTAACAGGGTTGGGGAAAGGGTCTGGGTGGGTTACTCTTCAGAGGTTGGTGTGGACTTGTTGGGCCGAATGGCCTCTTTCCACACTGTAGGGTTTCTAATTTACTGTGCTACCCATGCAGATCTGACTGTGGCTTTGCTCCTATGTCTGATCTTGTAAGTACTCAGACATGACAGTGAGATAAAAGTGGACAGCAACCACACACAGAGGGACAGTTGCCACTTCAGTGATTGAATCAGAGACACCACTGCTGCTGCTGGCAGGGCAGGAGACCCCTTCAGTGCTCAGCTCTGAACTTCAACTGTAATGAGATGTATCCAGACCAGGTCCTCACCAGCTGACAACAAATGGGGACAATGCTACACGCCCCGTGCCTGTATTGCAGACTCCGTGGACTGGCACGTAGAATCCATCCTGAACAGCTACCTACAGAATCTTTAAACAAGAACATCTCTGTCTAACTGGGGGTGCCACCTTCATGTTATGGTGTTGAGAATAACTCACTTTTCCACCCACTGGGTCTCATTGCTCTCCTCCAGCCCTCTGCTCCCCTCAAATTAGTAACCAAACAAGCAATTCCTTCAGCCAAAACAAAAAAATCCCTCCATGTCGATGTAGAGCGATCGATACAGCAGGAACTCACCAGGAGCCACAGATACCAAAAGTACATGGATATACAGCTGAGGACTTGCAGGATGGCAGTGAGTAAGATCACATCCTTCAGATGCCTAGAAGGTAAAGAACAGCGGGTCAGCACCATAGCAGCGATCCTCACTAAAGCAGAGAGCTTTAGGCTTCAGGGGTGCGACGAGATGCAATGAAATAGCACCGGTAAAAATCAAACATCCCAAGACACTGCACAGGGACATTTTCAAATCAGCACACACCATACACTGGGGTAGCGATGCACAGCAAACGGGAGCAGGCCACAAGCACAGGAACACAGCAATCTCAGGGTCCAGGTATCAACGGCATTCCTAGGGTCAGTTAATGTTCTGGTGCAAAGTTAACAGTGGGGAAACAAATCTCCCTCTCGACAGCAGTCTTTAATACTCACAACGTGGGAACATACCAACATCTGGCATTGGGACGCTCCCCTTCTCGGGGCCAGTTAGTCCGAGTGGAAAAAGCAGACATTCCCCTGGTTTTTGTGCAGGAATTGGATTATGACCAAGACAAACTAGCATAACTACAAAGGAATGGTGGAAACGACTCAACAGAACAGGCAGCATCCACACGGAGAAACTGAGTAAATGCAGCTCCATTCACTCCAGAAGATTAGCCATTTTCACCACCCGCAGTGAGTTGCCAGCACCAGACACACACTCCCCTTCCCTTCCCTGTCTGCCTTCCACAGGGACAGCCTTCACTCCCAACAATTCCCCCAACCCCACAGCATCTTCCCCCTGTGACTGCCAAAGGTGTAACACCCGCCCATACACCTCTTCCCTTCTCAGTAGCCAAGGGCCCGAACACACCTTCCAGATGAAGCAGCGCTTTATCTGCACTTCTCACAATCTCTTCTACTGCACTCGCCGCTCACAATGTGGTCTCCTCTACATGAGGGGGGGGGGGGGAGAAACAAAGGTGTCCACTTTGCAGGATACTAGTGTTCCATCCTGAACTTCCCGTTGCCTGCCATTTAACACTCCACGCCGTTCCCTGGCCAACATCTCTGTCTCAGGCTTGCTGCAGTGCTCTGGTGAAGCTCAGCGCAAGCTGGACAAACAGCACCTCAGTTTCCACTTGGGGACCCTGCAGCACTCTGGACTCCCCCCTATCCGTGTCCCCTACCACACACACGAGGCCTTGTTATCTCACAGTCACCCTTACACACGTTGTTAGCCATTAACAGCAATTCACCCTCCCAACCAGATCGTTATCATCTCCTTTGTCTGTCCATCTGTTTTTCTCTCTCTTTGGGCTTCATCACCACCTATCATTTACTTGTTACACCCTTCCCCACCCTATCGTTTGCACATAAAACAACACTTTCCTAGCCACCATTAGTTTTGAGGAGGAATCATAGAGATGTACAGCACGGAATCAGACCCTTCGGTCCAACCTCTCCATGCCGACCAATCTAGTCCCACCTGCCAGCACCCGGCCCATATCCCTCCAAACCCTTCCTGTTCATATATCCATCCAAATGCCTCTTAAATATTGCAATTGTACCAGCCTCCACCACTTCCTCTGGCAGCTCATTCCATACACGTATCACCCTCTGCTTGAAAAAATGTTGCTCATTTCCCCTCCCACCCTAAACCAATGCCCTCTAGTTCTGGACTCAGCTGTCTATTTACCCTATCCATGCCCCTCAATCTTATAATCCTCTTTAAGGTCACTCCTCAGCCTCTGACACTCCAGGGAAAACAACCCCAGCCTGTTCAGCCTCTCCCTGTAGCTCAAACCCCCCAACCCTGACAACATCCTTTTAAATCCTTTCTGAACCCTTTCAAGTTTCACAACATCTTTCTGATCGGAAGGAGACCAGAATTGCATGCAATAATCCAACAGTGGCCTAACCAATGTCCTGTACAGCTGCAACATGACCTCCCAACTCCTGTACTCAATATTCTGACCAATAAAGGAAAGCATACCAAATGCCTTCTTCACTATCCTATCTACCTGCAACTCCACTTTCAAGGAGCTATGAACCTGCACTCCAAGGTCTCTTTGTTCAGCAAAACTCCCTAGGACCTTGCCATTAAGTGTATAAGTCCTGCTAAGATTTGCTTTCCCAAAATGCAGCACCTCGCACTTATCTGAATTAAACTCATCTGCCACGTCTTAGTCCATTGGCCCATCTTGTCCAGATCCTGTTGCAATCTGAGGTAACCCTCTTTGCTGTCCACTACACCTCCAATTTTGGTGGCATCTGCAAACTTACTAATTGTACCTCTTAAGCTCACAGCCAAATCTTTTATATAAATGACAAAAACTAATGGATCCAGCACCGATCCTTGTGGTCACAGGCCTCCAGTCTGAAAAACAACCCTCCAGCACCACCCTCTGTCTTCTACCTTTGAGCCAGTTCTGTATCCAAATGGCTAGTTCTCCCTGTATTCAGTGAGATCTAACCTTGCTAATCAGTCTCCCATGGGGAGCCTTGTCAAACGCCTTACTGAAGTCCATATGGATTACATCTACTGCTCCGCCCTCATCAATCCGCTTGGTTACTTCTTCAAAAAACTCAAGTTTGTGAGACATGATTCACTGGACCAGAAACGTTAATTGATTTCTCTTCAAAGATGCTGCCAGACCTGCTGAGCTTTCCAGAAACTTCTGTTTTTGCAGCTGATTTACAGCACCTGCAGTCTTTTCAGATTTTAAGCGCAGTATGTCAACGACTTCCTAACAGATCTGGAAAAACGCTAGAAACACGAGACGCTTGAATCAAAAAATGAGGAAAGAACACACAGAGGGGAGATCTGCAAGAGAGTGGGAAGAGGAGATGACAAAGTGGGCAAGGCATATAGTGGTGGTAGTGGAACAGATAATGATATAGAGAAGCTGATTAGTATCTAAACAAAAAGAAGCTGGAAAGAAGCTGGAGAGGGTGGAGGGGATAGGTGGGAAGGAAGATAGACAGGTAGGACAGGTCATGAGGGCGGTGCTGAGCTGGAGGGTTGGAACTGGGATAAGGTGGGGGGAGGGGGAAATGAGGAAACTGGTGAAATCCACATTGATGTCATGGGGGCTAAAGGGTCCCGAGGCAAAAGATGAGGTGTTCTTCCTCCAGGGGTCAAGTGGTGAGGGAGTAGCGGTGGAGGAGGCCCAGCACCTGCATGTCCTCGGCAGAGTGGGAGGGGGAGTTGAAATGTTCGGCCACGGGGCGGTGTGGTTGATTGGTGCGGGTGTCCCGGAGATGTTCCCTAAAGCGCTCTGATAGGAGGCGTCCAGTCCCCCCAATGTAGAGGAGACTGCATCGGGACCAACGGATACAATAAATGATATTAGTGGATCTGCAGGTAAAACTTTGATGGATGTGGAAGGCTCCTTTGGGGCCTTGGATGGAGGTGAGGGAGGTGGCGTGGGTGCAGGTTTTGCAATTCCTGTGGTGGCAGGGGAAGGTGGGTATGGATCTAATCAGGTAGTTGCAGATGGAATGATCTTTATGGAAAGTGGATACAGATGGGGAGGGAAATATATCTCTCGTGGTGGGGTCTGACCATAGGTGGTGAAAATGGCGGAGGACAACATGATGCATCTGGAGGTTGGTGGGGTGGAAGGTGACAACTGAGGGGGGGGGGGGGGTTTCCTGTCCTTGTTGCAGTTGGAGGGGTGGGGCTCGAGGGCAGAGGTACAGGAAGTGCATGAGACACGCTGGAGGGCATCATTGACCACATGGGAGGGGAAACTGTGGTCATTGAAGGAGGCGGCTATCTGGTGTATTCTGAGGTGGAATTGATCCTCCTGGGAGCAGATGCAGCAGAGACAGAGGAATTGGGAATACGGGATAGCGTTTTATATACCCAACTGTAGCAACTCAAACAGGAACATGATAATCTGCTCTTCAGGATTAACATTGGACCGGTCTGCTGGGGATAAAATCCCGTGCTCTGCAATATTGTGCAACGGGCTCTTTTCTATCCACTCAAACAGAGAGATGGGACTCCATGTAATGTCTCAGCCCTTCCAGCATTGAAGCACACCTTCAGACTGCACTGGAGCAACAGGGCAGATGTCTGCGCTCAAGCACAGAGTAGGATGCAACCCTCGAACTGCAAGGCTTGTGCAGCGAGGGGGGTTCTAAAGGAGACATGGCTGACAACACGAGAAACGGGTCACCAGTCGGGGAAACACACGTTGGGATTCAGATGGTCAGACACTGCGGGAATTATCTGGGGCCAGGTCAGATACCTGCATCAGTGGGGACACTCACTCTGCCATACCCTGCTCCATGTTCAGGTCGATTCCTCCATCGAGTAGGACACGCTCCTCAGAAAACACAGGCTGTGCCATTCCTTGCATCCATCGGAAGCTGAAACTGTAAACGACAAACGCAAAAGCCAAGAACCCCTACAAAAACAAAAGGACTGTATTTAATGGGCGCAAGCGAGACACGCACAAGAGTGCGAGCGATCGGAGTTTGTTCATTTCCTGTATGAAATCTTTTTTGCATCACTACTTTCCTCCCTCAGTTTAACAGGCCCTTTGGCATAACTCGTCCATGCAGACCAGGATTCCAAAACTGAACTAGTCTCCTTTGCCAGCGTTTGGCTCATATCCTCCAAACCTTTCCGATTCATAGTTTCATCCAGATGCCTTTTAAATGCTGTAATTGTAGCACTCTCCACCATTATTTCTGGCAGCTGGTTCCACACGCACATCACCCTCTGCGTGAAAACGCTGTCCCTTCGGTCCCTTTTAAATCTTTCCCCCCCTCGCTGTAAAATCTACGCCATGAGCTGCTTTTCATTCTCAGCAATCTCCACCATCTCAGCTCCTCTTGTTCTCAGCTTCCTTTCCACCAGGCATCTTTCCATTTCAACTCTGCTACCCCATATATGGCCAATTTCAAGGTCCTACTACTCCCACAGAGAAGCAGTCCCTAATAACTTCCTTATATCTCCCTCCCTCTCAACCCCACTCCCTTTCGACTGCCATGTGGCTAGCACTGCTGCCTCATTGCACCACAGACCTGGGTTCGATTCCAGCCTCGAGTTACTGTCTTTGTGGAGTTTGCACATTTCCTCCCCCTCCCCCCACCGTGTCTGTGAGGGTTTCCTCGGGGTGCTCCGGTTTCCTCCCACAGTCCAAATATGTGCTGGCTAGATGAATTGGCCATGTGAAATTGCCCATAGTATCCAGGAATGTGCAGTCGAGGTGGGTTAGTCATGGGAAATGCAGGGTTACAGGAATGGGGTGCATCTGGGTGGGATGCTTTTCAGACGGTGGGTATGGACTCAATGCCAAATTACCTTTTTTCTGCACTGCAGGGATTCTATGAAAAAGAACTCTCCAGGTAACTCACCTCTGCACTTTCAGATTCTCAATGACCTATCCTTCAGTCTGCAATTGTCTTGAGCAATTAGTGACTAAATGAACCACACCCTGTCCACCACCAATGGTAATCTTGCCTCCATTTGCGCCATTATTCCTTCCCTAATGATTCCCTTTGCTGGGAACTCCATCTTCAGGCCGGGTGCTGGCAGGTGGGACTAGATTGGGTTGGGATATCTGGTCGGCATGGACGGGTTGGACCGAAGGGTCTGTTTCCGTGCTGTACATCTCTATGACTAAGTCACGGAGCCATACAGTGCGGATACAGACCCTTCAGTCCAACCCATCCATGCTGACCAAGTTTCCCAAGTTAACCTAGCCCCACTTGCCTGCGTTTCACTCCAAACCCTCTAAACCTTTTTCTATTCACGTACCTGTCAAAACCTGTTTCATTTGTTCGAAGTGCACTTGCATCTACCACTTCCTCTGGCAGTTCATTCCACCCACTGAGTGAAAACATTGCCCTTCATGTCCTTTCCTAATCTCTCTCTTCTCACCTTAAAAAGATGCCTCTTAGTTTTGAGCATCCGTCTATAGGGAAACTGATTTAACCGTTCATGCCAGGCTACTGGATGTCAAGCATCATCACATGATGGTTCCCTCCACTAAAATGGTACAGTATTCAGAGCTCATTCAGGGGTTCTAGCATGATGCCCATCTTCTCATCCACCCACCACACTGTATGACACTCGCTCCCCCACCCACCTTGCCATTCCTTCAGACTTACCCAGGTCCAGAATGTGACCGAATTGTAGAACAGGAAGAGGTTCACTGCACCGTAAATGGCCTGTGGAGGAGACAAGGCAACAATTAGCAAGACAGCAAAAACGGAACGCAGGCTCTCCCACCTCCTCCCAGGGGGCTGTGGAACATGCTCCAAATTCAATCTGGACCACTCAGCACACTGGCTGCCGGGCAGGCAGCTCCCCGGGCAGTCGGACTGGTTTTGTCCAGACTGTAAGGGAACTCATGAATTACAAGTAGGCCGTTCAGCCCCTCGAGCCTGATCTGCCACACAATAAGGTCATGGCTGATGTGTTTGTGTCCTGAATTCGACATGCTCATCTCACAAGGTCTCAATAACCTTTGATTCCCTTACTCAACAAATATTAATCTCCCGTTATCTTAATTATATTGAGTGAACCGCACCCCACCCCCCCCATCATCTACAGTGAAGGTAGAAGTAAACTATATTATCCCCTCATTATCTATTAATTCCCTAATCTCACACTGTAGAGAACCACTCACTTTCCTTATTCCTGTCCTGTAGAAACTCTAGCTATCCCTGTTTCTGGACAGTTCTCTCATGCTCTAATTGCTTTGTCCTAATGAACCATTTCATCATTCTCTGCTGCTCCTTACGTGCTGACCAGTCATCTGCTCTGTCACCACTGTTTATTTGGAAGCTCTAGCTTTCGGAGCACTGGTCCTTCATCAACCACCTGATGAAGGAGCGTTGCTCCGAAAGCTAGAGCTTCCAAATAAACCTGGAGGACTATAACCAGGTGTTGCGTGATTTTTAACTTTGTCCATCCCAGTCCAACGCCGGCGTCTCCAAATCATTGCTTAATATGCTTTTCCTTCAGCTTCTTCTCATAACCATGGATGGTGGGTCCTCCCCTTGGAATTTTTTTTAAGAGCAGGAAAGCATTTAAGTATCCGCCACTGTCACTACTGATCAACCTCCTTACCCAAAACGCAAATCCCCTTCAGCTGACTCAGCTTTCATGCCACATAGTTGCCATGATTTAGTTTAAAACTGGTCTTAGACCCGCCCTGATCCTTCTCAAACTGCATGTGAAATTCAAGATTATGACTGTTGAAACCTATAGTGCCCTTTATACACCGAGGCCGCTCACTAACCATGCCACATTATACAACACCGAGTACAGCCTGGTCTCTGGACAGCTCCAGAACTTGCTGCTCTAAGAACTTCTTGTAAAACTCCTCACTGAGACAACCACTCTCAACCTGATTTGTCTAGATATGTAGATTAAAATCCCACCATAATTATCATCATCCCTTTACCACCAGCACCCAATATTTCTTCACGTATACTGCCCTAATGCTCTAGCTCCTGTTCAGAGGTTTGTAGACCAGTATGGACTACCTTCCCCTACTCTCCCTCACCTCATTCCTGACCTCGTGGCCCAAGGTCATCTCTAATTTATGCACGATTATTATCTTTCATTAACAGAGTTTTTCCTCCCCCTTTCCCTGGCTTCCTATTCTTCTCAAGACTCTATCCATTAAGATTCAGAACACAATCCTTGCCATCCTGCAGCACATCTCCATAACACTGGCTAGATGATATTTATGCACTTCAAGTGTACACGATCAATTCATTCATTTAGTTATGAATACTATACCATTCAGAAACAGGCCTTCAGTTTTATTTTATTAGTGCAGCATCTAAAACCGATTGGTGCCCCCTTAGCCTTTTCTCTCTCTTTGTGGCCATTCTGACCTGATCATTTTCCACATTAACAATTCACTCTCCCGTCTTTTGACCCTGTTCCTTGATTTATTACATTTACCCAAGCTTGATCCCAGAGTTATGTGGTCCTGACAGTAATGAGATGTTAAGTCCTCAAGTCCATCCCTCCGATATGCAAAAACCCATTCGACTCACATTCGCTCCCAGAATAATTCGCAAGTAGAACGTCAAGGTCTCCTTGTTCTCTTCAAAAATCTGCTTCTTCCCTTTCGTTCCAACTTTGCCTCCCTTCGGCTGCTTGAGGAAGAAAGGAAAAGAATTCCATCAGCTCCAGGGACTGTGGAGATGGGATTCCAATACTGACGGACACACTGGCATTGGAGACAATGCACAGAAGAGTCACTGGGTTGATTCTGGATGTGCAGGGATGGTCTTATGAGAAGAGGTTGAACCTGTACGGCCTGGGAAGGGACTTGACACGGTACATGCAGAAAGGTTGCTGGCCCTCGTGGAAGATGTCCACAATCAGGCAGTACAACATCAAATCAAGGGTTCACATATTAACAAGAGGAGATGAGGAGGAATTTCTCCTCTCTGGGAATTCAGTGAATCTGTGGAATTCTCACCTCCAGAGGCCTTCAATAAATATATTCAAGGCCATGAGAGAATCAGAGAGATGTACAGCATGGAAACAGATCCTTTGGTCCAACATGTCCCCGTTGACCAGATATCCTAAACTAACCTAGATCCATTTGCCAATATTCAGTCCACATCCCTCTCAACTGTTCCTATTTGTGTACCCACCCCAGATGCCATTTAAATGTTGTAAGGGTACCAGCCCCCACTACCTCCTTTAGGAGAAAGTGAGGACTGCAGATGCTGGAGATCAGAGTTGAAGGGTGTGATGCTGGAAAAGCACAGCAGGTCAGGCAGCACCCGAGGAGCAGGAGAATCAATGTTTCGGGCAACAATCCTTTGTCAGGAATGAGGTTTGTGGGCCAGGAGGGCTGAGATAAATAGGAGGGGGGTGAATCTTTGGGGGGGGGGGGGGCAAGGTAGCTGATAATGCAATAGGTAGATGAAGGTGGAGTTGAAGGTGATCACCAAATCCTAATGACCCAATCCTAGAGGAAGAACGTCCATCTTCTGCCTTGGGACTCTCCAACCACACGGGATTAATGTGGATTTCACCAGTTTTCACCATTTCCCCTCCTCCCACCTTACACAGGTCCCAACCTTCCAACTCAAGCACCACCCTCTAGTGGGTCAAAGAGTTCAGAAAAACGACTGAAGAACAACAGCTATAAAAATTGGTAGGAAATAGGGCAAGACAACCAGGACTCAAGCACAGCAGCGTGTCAATCTCAGAAAAGCTACTGCCTGGTTTGATGCTGAACCAGTGAACAGTAACTTCCGCAGCTTCAATCTCAGGACCATTTTCAGCAGTACCACAGTAAACACAAAGGTCAAGGCTCTGGCCCATGCTGGCTCTCTACCAGGGTGGGT